>NC_091245.1:185814696-186117727 GCF_042477335.2 Ovis canadensis
CTAGCTCCACATACCCTGATGGGGGCATGTGAACTTATTGATGGGGGGAATAGAGTCAGCTGCTACATTACTGGAACATAGCAATTACTGCTATGATAAGATAGGTAAGAGGGTCCAATTTCTTTTCTTTTTAAACTCCTTGTTTTGAAGACAAGATTACAGAAGGGAAGAATGGGTACTCACAATTTTTAAAGTTCTAAATCAGAGTGCAACTGTCTTATTTCTCACCACTCGTTGATCATCACTTTCACATTTACTAGGTGAAGGGAATCAAATCCCCTCTGGGGTAATAACGTACAAACATTTCCCTGTACTTCTGGTGAACTGACTGATTATGATCTACTTTCAAAAGATAAAGTGTTTCCACTCTTTAGATTTACTTCTCTAAGGTTAACTGGATTCTGTACATTTAACCTATGGACTAAACGGTATTCTCACATCTTGGAGAAGGCTGCCTCTGACACAAGCACTCAAGGACAGGCTACTTAGTATACAGCCCTGAATCAGGCATTTTAAGAGAGCTAATATCTGTAAAGAGTTCTATACTAACCTCAAAGTTGGTCACACTTGCTCAGACCATTCTGGCTATGATAAATCTATGTTACCACCTTCAGTATCCCTCAGGAACATCAAAACCAGCTTCATCCCAGTGGAGTATATTTGTGAATAAAATTTCCAGATTAAAGCATAGACATTCCTGCCATCGACAACTTCCATTTCTACATCAGATGGAAGTGGACAACTTTCTAAATTAATTAGCTTAAAACTCAATGGTAGTAATGCTTTGGCCTCTTTGCCTATATATATATATAGGCAAATAGGCAACAATATGTGTGTGTGCATGTGTGTGTGTCTGTGTGTGTGTATATCATTTTCTTAAAGTTTGAAGGAATGATCTCCATTTTATCTCCTTTCTGCCTCAGATCCTCCTCCTAGGTTAATCTTACCTTTTAATCTTTTTTTTCTTTTCTGAATGAGAGTTTATGTCCCTTGTCCTTATTTGTATAGAGTAGGTACATTTATTCCCCTGAAAAAATAAAATACTACTAAGTTTTGTTCAGTTTTACTTGTAATTATATATTTTTCATGGTTGGAGAGAGAGGACGGTCCCTGTGTGGGCCTAAGGCTATGGCAGCTGAAGTGGGCAGGAGCAATCCGCTATATACAGGGCTGTCAATATGATATAGTCCATTGATTTTCCCAGCTGAGTTAAGAAGAACACCAGGTCTGAAAGATTTCTGAGCATAGCTAGCCTAAGGCAAAATCGAAAAACAGGAAAGGTTTGTTTGGTGCTCAGTAAGAGGGGACCTCTGATTCTGTTTTCCCTCCCCGTCTCTCCCCGCCACTGCCCCCCACTTCCTCCTTAGGAACTGTGGTCCTCGTGAAGATCTCTTCTCCTAGATCAAAAACTCATCAAAGAAAGAACCAGTAGGTTTCCTTTCCTACAACAATCCTTAGTCTCTTCATTCACGCATGAAAAATAACAGCCGATTTTCTTTTCAGAGCTAATTAAGACCTTCACTTGGAATCTTGAATTTTTTTTTTTTTTAAAGAAATCTCCATCCATGAGAGCCCCTCCCTCCCTCTCCTTCCCCCCCTCCTCAATCTTCAATACCCACCTCCTCCACTTGCTTTGTCCACTTTCAGAGACATGTTCCTTATCCTATCGAACCTGTTGTTGTTTAGTTGCTCAGTCATGTCTGACTCTTTTGCGACCCCATGGACTGTAGCCCACCAGGCTCCTCTGTCCATGAGATTTCCCAAGTAACAATACTACAGTGGGTTGACATTTCCTTCTCCAGGTGATCTCAACCCAGGGATCAAACCTGCATCTCCTACATTGGCAGGCGGATTCTTTATCATTGAGCCACCAGGAAAGTCCCCTGTCAAACCTATGAGCAACCAAACAACATCCACGAACACAAGCATAAGGCCCCTGGTTTCCTCAACCCAGACATGACCGCGCTTCTATTCAATCCCCCTGTGCAAGCTCTGGAAACCATATTCTGCCAACACTGCCTTCACTCCTTACCACTTTCCCCTCTGAAGTCTCCTTCTTTTCAAAGCTGTGCTCTTGAGAGACTGAGAGGCCTCCAACAATCTAATCCAGTTCCCTAGGGGAGGCTGCCTCTAACCTCTCTTGGGCATTCATTACTTGCTTTGTCTTTAGTGCTCTTGTTTTTCCCCCTGAGACTCGCTTCCTCTGTCACCGGTTCACCAAGCTGCATTTCTCCTTACTTCCTAAACGCACCCCCTAAAGCATGTCCTGTGTCCCACTCTTCATTATATATAATTTTTTCCCCTAATGATTTATCAATTCCTCTACTTAAGTATTATCTTTTTGAATTTGGGCATGAAATCGGTATATGTACCCTAACTCATCTGCACACCTCTATCCATGGTTTGTAATGTCTTTTGCAAAAAAAAAAAACCTTGGTACACAATCCACTCACCAAACACTCCAAGCTAAACTTTATTACTTCTTCTCCTCTTATTGTCTCCTGCTATTCATTTTCCCTTCACTATTTCAGGCATCACTTCTAAACTACACAGCTTTTAATCTCAGATGCTTCCATTTCCCCCTCTGTTGCCACATTCCACGTACCACCACAGTCTTAGCACAGATCTGTAAAACAGGTATCTTTCCACATTAGAATCACTGTAATTGAGGCACATTTTGTCTCTTACCTGAAATAGCTGGTCTTCTTATTTCTACACACCGCTGACAGATTAATCTCCTTAGAGTACAGCTATCATCTTATTATCTTATGCTTAAAAACCATCATTAGCCACTCACTACTTTCAATTATAACCTAATTACTTTACCTGACACTTAAGACCCACATGACATAGAAATGAAGCAGTATGGCCAAAAATTCCAGCTAAATAAAATGACAGACTCTTTCCAAAGAAGAAGAAGAAGAAAAAAAAAACAAAACTAAAATTTTCTTAATTTCAGTGGCTTTCTTGTTATGATGAATACCTAAGAAACTGCTCCCAAGTCCACTTAGAGAAGTGATTGTCATCATTCTGGGCCAAGCTACATACCAGTTTTCTCATCACAGTGTTTCTATAACTTCAAAATTCGATAGGATTCCTCTTCTGAGCTACTGAAATATTTGTGTGGTTCCTTATGACTTTGAAATGACAGACATGAAAGTGAAAAATATAACCATACTCACACGAGGAAATGTCATAGTTTTGCTTAAAAAACAGCTTAAAGTATGACTTTTGTACATTTCATAGCATGTGACAGATAAATGGGTTCTCAAAAAAACACCGAATATTTTGTTGAATTGTATTTAATTAATTTTCTCCAGAAATAAATCTCCATGACTGGGTTGAACATATCTTTCTGTGATATTTACACTGAAGCCTGCATTCTAATCAGGCAAAGGGCTAGCAGTCCTTTATTAAATATGTGGGGTTTTATGAAGTGGGTTGGAAAGTTATTCTCTGTTACTGCCTAGCTGTTTTTAGTGTGCAAAGGGGCTTCTTCCATGTTGCTACATTTGTGCTAGTTTCTTTCTTGTGGGCTTAAGGGAAGTGCTGTTTCTAGTTTAATAGTTTTTGGAGAAAGCTCTTCTGAGCATGCTCATCTTAAACATGTCTGCATGCAGCAGCCTTCACAAGTGTGTCGTGTGTAATACCAGCAGGATGCTAATAGGTAGATTGTAACCTGTCAGTCCCAAATGAAATATGTGACTGGCTCAAGCTGAGCCCAAATTCATTGTCAATAAGTCAGCAGTTAACTCCAGGAGAAATGAATAGAGATGAGGGCATCAACTTCCTTCCATTTTCTATAATCCACTGCGAGTCTACTTTGCTTGTACTGACTTAAAGTGAGGTGTGTGTATATGTGTGTGTGTGTGTGTGTGTGCACATTCGTAGTCTGAGAAGTTGGCTGAATGCTATTCGAAATGAGATTAGAAAGCACTGTAATTATTTTGCTCATGTAGAAATATGCAGAGAGCATCTGACCTCCTGTAAACAATGCAGTTTGGGGGGACTTAACAGAGGGCTCAGTTCTTCTTCACTAATTAGCACCTCATTAAGCTATCCTAATACTAAAACTCTTGTTAATGCAGAGGCTGCTTAAGAAATCAACAGAGAAATGCCCCTAATAATAGTATCTTCAGAAGACTTCCCTCTGGTTACACTCTCCTCTCATCTCTTTAGTTTCAAAACACAGTCAGGACCACAGGGCATACTTTTCTTCCCATTTTGCCCCATACAAAGCCGCTGCATATTTAAATCTGAAATGTACCACACACTGCATGCTGATTTAATGCAGAAAAAGGAAGAGCTGCAATCCTGACTCACAGTCCTTCTCAATATGCTCAGAGCATAAGAAGCAGAAAATGAGAAATGGGTACCTCTCTATGGGAAGACAAGCTCATGCACCTCAAGTTCAAGCCATCAGCCAGGCTGCTGTGGTGGTTTTCAGTTCTGCATCCATGTGTGAGAAAAGCAGTGGGTTTCAGGATAAGTGACACTATATCACAAGAGATTAGAATCAGCAACTGCTGTTTCTCTGCGGAAAGCTGAAGATAAACAGCACAGATGACTTTATTTTTACTTTTTTAAGCAAATAGGTTGTGACATTTTGTACCAACTCAGGCCAGTTTTCCCGGATAAGTGCTTTATGTTCATCTGACTAAAAGCCCAATGACAGAGATGAAGTGGCTGTACTTCGGGGAAATGAGTGCCTTGGGGTGGGGCGAATCTAAGAGTAAAACCGAGGGTAAGGACAAGAAAAAGCAGAAGGGGGCATGGCAGGTGGCTGCTGAGCTGAGCTGGCATTTGATTGTGAAGGACCTGACAAAGCAGCACCTAAGGCTTCCTTAGACTCTTCCATTTATGATACCATGGAGGGTGGTAGACATATATGATGGAGGGACTTCAGCAGTCACGGAATCCTCACGTTTCCAGCTACTGTAAAAGGACGACAGAGGGAAGAGACAAGAAGGAAACTACAATTTCTTGTTTATCTGTGAAACTGTGTGTTCTTCTGTCATACATTGCACTTTCTACCGTATTTCATTTATTTTAGTTAACTTTTACCATAACTCTAATAGGTCAGCATTAAGAGAAGCAGCTGAGATCCTCCATCAGAAGCAGTCACACTTTCACGGGTGTGTGAAGGAGAAGCAAAGAGGTGCCTGTATGGCTGCTGGGGGAAGGAAACATGTGTGGGGATGCTGGTGTTCAAGGAAGACTGCTTCTAGGAGTCAGGATCAAATAGCTACCTGTGTTTCCCCATTCCCCAAGGATGGAGGAAGCTGGAGAAACAAGTGTTATGTGAAATTTGTTTAAAATTATAATCCCAGTTGAAAGTACCAGAGTGGGGCTTCCTTGTGGTCCAGCGGTTAAGAATCCACCCGCCAATGCAGGAGACACCGGTTCGGTCCCTGATCCTACATGTGGTAGAACAACTAACCCGTGTGTCAAAACTGCTGAACCTGTGCTCTAAAGCCTGGGAGCCGCAGCTACTGAAGTCTGAGCACCCTAGGGCCTGCGCCCCACAACAACAGACGCCATAGCAGAGAAGCCCGCCCACCGCAACTGGGAACAGCCCCTGCTCCCCGCAACGACAGACAAGCCTGCACAGCAACAAAGACCCAGCACAGTCAAAAGTAAACAAATAACCTTTGTTCTTTTTAAAGAAAGTATCAGAGTGGATCCTCTTTTCCTTAGTAAAATATAATCTGAGTGTGCTGATATTCAGGCCTCTGTCTATCAGATATTAGGTCTAGGTCAATACATGGAGAAGGAAAAGGCAACCCACTCCAGTATTCTTGCCTGGAGAATCCCATGGACAAAGGAGCCTGGTGGACTGTAGTCCATAGGGCTGCACAGAATTGGACACGACTGAAGTGACTTAGCACAGCACGGGGCAATGTAATAAAGAGACCTCTGTGCTATTTATCAAAATAATAATACCATCATATGCCCCTAGAAGGCCAGGTCTACGCTTAGAATCCTCAGCTCCTTGAAGCTGTGTGTCTGAGGCAGGCGGGGCTGGAAGAGCCACTCTGACTACTGATTTCTCTGCTTCTCAGCCTGTCCTGGCTTCAGCTCTAGTGTGAATTTGGGAGGGTCCCTTATCCCCACGTTCATGCTCTTTAATGGCCCAGAAGAGAGGCCAGTGCAGATCTAGGGAATGGGTCTAAGATTCTCTGGGCAGGGAGTTCTAGGATACCAGATGCATTTGGGTCATACAGGGTATTCTTCACTCTTTAAGTAGACATGTGACCTTGCAAGGACCAGGCAGATTGTGGAACCCAGCACAGGGTTCCTCTTTCCTGGGTCTAGGAAAGAATTAATAAGATTGTTACACCCTACCTCAAGCAATCAATTTAGGCCTACAGTCAGAAAACTGCTCAGCTAAGAAATTCCTATATAAACATGAAACAGAACTTTACATTTATGTCCTAGGCTGATAAGACAGAGTGCCACATATTATGGATCCTTTTCTTCTTAGCCACAGATAATAACAGAGAAGACATGTAATCATGGACAGAATTCCCCACCCCCCAAAATCTAGGAAAATGTATATATTTTGAAATAGAGTACCCTGACATCAAATCTGCTGTTCACTATTTCCTTGTATGGTTTTAGGTAAACAACTTAATTTATTGGAGTTTCAGTTTCCATAGCTATAAAAATGAGGGCTGGCACTACTTATTTCTGTCTGTTGGGAGGATTATATTAGCTATTCTGTACAAACACAGCTACTCCTGTGTTTGAATACATAGTAGATGCTTAATAATTATTCATTTCCCCTTCCTTCCCCCTCACTATATTTTCTTAAGTTACATTTCCTAGAAAGTCCTTCTAATTAAGTGATAAAAATATATATTTTTCTTCCTAAGATTCTTGAGAGCTGACAGTATACATTTTGTATCTATGTAATTAATTTTTCCATTAAGGAAAAACAATTTTCTGTGTTTATTGCCATATACTTATTCTTGTCCCCTTTTGTTTAGCTCTCCCTTACTAAAATATATAGAAATGTAAATGGAAGATAGAGGTACACACTGACAAATTTGTCCAAATTAAAAATTACTTATTGTACACTGAGACTAAACCATCCCAGGATGGTTGCCTATACAGTTTTGTCTTCTCTGTTTCTCTCTCTCCTCTCTCACCATGTTGTTATCATTCTAACTACAAAAAGAGAACAAATGCATTTAATGTTGGGCGAGAGAAAACGGGAAATATGACCACAGCTGGAGACCAGACACAGAGCCACAGGGGGACACGTGAGGCAACTTGGTGTCATATAGGTGGCCCTGCCCTTGCCCCTCATGCCATCATCACCACCTTTGAGATGGGTGCCTTATTCTACTCCTCCCGTAGAATATGCATTTCAAATGATTGGTCTTATCACTCAATATGAAGGAACAAAATGCTATGGATTCTATTTGATCCCTTAAAGTGTAAATCAACAACTCTTCAGGTCCCTGCATAACAGAAAACTATTAGAAATCCAAAATCTTGGCCTCCTTAGACCCTCTAACTTCCCTACCATACAAATCAATGCTTCATATTCATCTGGGAACCCGAACCATTTTTTTATGGGATATGCATTGTGCAGTTCCAGGCTGTTAAGCTTTCGTTCAGCTTGAGTGATGCTGCTCATGCATAAAGACATGAAACAAGGCAGTGGATAGACACAGATACATCTTCTGAACTGAAATGCACACAGCATCCAGCAACCACCACTCCTTACACCTCTCCCAGAAGAAAAGGCAATTGACATATACATGCCACACAAGACGTAAGGGGAGTAAAAAGAAACCATGTTCACAAGTTCACTTGGGGATAAGCAAGAGATCATCACACACAGGAAACAAATTGAGGGGTTAGTAAGATGCAAAAAGCAAGACAGACGAAAAGCAAGCATCATTTGACATCAGAGTGTAAGAGGAAAGGGCCTCGGGAGGAATCTTAGTTGTAAAAAGCATAACAGGGTCACCAAAATAGTCATCTTTCAGAAGAAAGATGGCTTGTGATCACCACAAGGATGAGGTCATTAAAAACATGGGAAAAAAAATGAAAGGAGATCAGGACTTTCACACTCAGTGGTGACTGGGGAGGATGGAGGATTTGTCTCCCGCCACTGTGGGGTGGATGGAATGCTGACTTCCATGGACGCAAAGTGGGGAAAGGGGTAAAGTAGACCAAACTAAAACAGAGAAGGCAGATGCTGCTGAAAACAATACTCTTTTTCTCTCACATGCAGATACACACATAACATAGATACACACAGATTACAGCAATATTCACAGACTAGCTGGTGAAAGTTGCAATCAGCAAGGGTATTTCTGCCTGAATGGCCTGTAGGGTGTGATTACAGAATTAAATCTAATGAGAGAGAGAGAAAAGAGGCAGATCATAGGATAGAGTGAATTACAGTGTGGGTCTCTGAAAATTATAGGAGGTATGCACCTTGGCAGTATCAGGAAATAGAAATCTGTTGTCCTTCCTCCTTCCATTTTTAGTAATACGTGGGTATTACTGGTGCACGTTCCCGTGTAAGCTGCATAGAATTCCAGGAAGAATGTTTCTGCAGTGACTTCTCAGAACCCACATTTGGCGTATGCCTATTGCCCTTTGCAATAGCTGAAGCACGGAGCTGGAAAGAGTTCGCATTGGTTGAAAAGAAATCAGATTATAACCAAAGACTATTTAAAAACCTAGGAAATGTATTTCTCAGCATTGATCTTGAATTTCTTCATGCCTTGAGCTTGGCATTGGCTTTAACACTCAAATGTGGTGGGGTGCTGACAAGCTTTTGCAGACTGGGGTATTTTGTAATTATCTGCAAAAGTGTATTAGGCAGTTTCTGGGAAAGGGAAGAAATGAGCAAATTAGGGATTAGATTCTATTTTCTCTTTTCTTTCCTTCTTTCCTTTTTCACCCACTCATTCTGACATTTACAACACACTTACCCTAATTTATTTCTATCCTTGTAGAGCAAGTTGATGTCATTTAGTTTGATTTAGCCTATTTAGCTCAATCAATTAATTGGTTAATAGAACATCTGTATGCATCAGGTGACAGGAATGCTCATAGGCATGTAATCAGACCCCAGCATATACACACACACACACACATGCACACAAAACTCTTGTTAAGGATGACTGTGGGTTATCTGAATATTGTTCAGCTCATCCCCAAGAGACTATGAAGATAAGGTTTTCCTGTTCAGCTCTGCATTGCAGCTCTGCCCTTCACATTCAAAGTTCTGCTTGGGAGAGTTCACAGGCCATAGCAGATCAGGAATTAATTTCCATAATTATCTTTTTAACTTCCTCATTATAAAAGGCATCATCCCTGGATGGCAAGAAGCCAGCCTGCTGACCCCAACAGGACAGTGCTCCACACAGACACCCACGTCAGCATGTGATTCTTTTGTCTCCTTTCAAATCCCATGAGCCAACTGCAGGAATGCTGCCTTTACTGTAAAATGGGGCTACGGGTGAAACAATAATGTGAAATCCTGACCCTCTGTCACAAAGGTGTCATGGTGCCATGAGTAGGATGGGGACTTGTTTGTGAGATGATCTTGGATTTGAATCCTAGCTCCAAACTTATAGCCCTGTTGCCATGTTCAAGTTCAAGGTACTAGCCTGAACCTCAGTTTATTCCTCTCTGAGGGTGGAATGTGTTGACCAGCTAGGATTGCTGTAAGATCTACAGATCAGCATGTTTCTCCATAAATGGTATATTTGTTAACAAACTAAGGGCTATTTGTTGGGAAGGTTAGCTTAGTTGAGATATTTTAAAAGAAAGCTTTTCAGAGACATGGAAAATATAGAGTTAAGTGATACATGATGATGCGAAGGGTGTTTTGTCCTTTGTTTTTGAGTCTTGAGAAGAAGGGCAGCTATGAGCACTTATTAAAACCACATTTATGTGATACTTTATAGTAGATGAAGTTATTTTCAATATATTTTACTAAATTACTGTTTACAGAGAGAGTTTCATTTAATCATGTGGTATTATAAGAAACATATTCAGTCTTTGTCCCTGGTGGTGGTTCCTGGCACAGAGATCCTAAAACCCTCAGAATTTTCTGAATGATAAGAGCGTTGTCTTTTTCAATTCATAATGAGCCCCTTTCAATTACACTTGAGTTTGATGAGCTGGCCTAGGGTAGAACCCCAGCTAGCTTCAGGCTGAGGCTTATCACTGAAAAAACCAAGTGATTAGAGGATTGGAACTTTCAGACCCTCCCACTGACCTCTGGGAAATGCTGGGGGGTATGCGGAGTTAAATCTCTTGCATAAGGAAAGCTAAAGGCTTCTGAATTGGTGAACACAGCCATGTGTCTGGAGGGTGGAGTACCCAAACTCCATGGAGACATAAGCTCTTACACTTGGGACCCTTCTGGAGCTCACCCTATGGGCTTCATCATCTGACTGTTGATTGTATCTTTCAAGATAAACACATAAACCTAAGTAAAATGACTTCCTGAGTTCTGTGAGCCCTTAGCCAACTTGGAACCCTAGAAGGTAGTCATGGGAATTCCAGCCGATAGCTAGCCAGCGAGAAGTATGAGAGGTCCAGGACTTGTGATTGGTGTCTGAAGAGGGCAGGGCAGTCTTTTCAGACTGAACCCTTTAACTTGTAAGATCTAATTCACAAGTAAATAGTAAATCTAACTCACAGGCAAATAGTGTTTGAATACGATTGAATTTGGGGGCACTGAGTGACTGTCTGGAGAATCAGAGAATTGGTTGTTGGTGTTGGGAAACATCCACATGACAACAAATTTGTGAGGCAGCAAATAGCTGTTATCTCCATTTATCCAATGAGTAAACTAAGTCTGGGGGCTTCCCTGCTGCCTCAGGGGTAAAGAATCTGTTTGCCAGTGCAGGAGATGAAAGAGATAAGGGTTTGATCTGTGGGTTGGGAAGACCCCTGGAGAAGAGAATGGCTACCCACTCCAGTTTTCTTGCCTAGGAAATTACATGAACAGAGGAGCCTGGCAGGCTACAGTCCATGGGCTTGCAAGAATTGGACATTACTCTGCAGGGGCTAAACAACAACACGAGTGGGTAATACACACACCAAGGTCACATTTTAGATTTGAGACTGCAGTCTTCTTCATCGGATACCTGATGCTAAATATATTAAATGACATCACACCAACTCTTTGGTGGATAGCTCCAGGGATCATTAGTTACGAGAACAAAGAAATGGTGAGTGGTCAAAGTGGAGATGATTGGTACAGACTTTGTAGAGAAGGAAAAGCCTTGAATTATTAATACAAGAAGAAAAAAAAAATGTTATGTGAAGAAAACAGTGAACACACTTGCTTAGGCAAACCGGACCAAATCAGTGGTTCTTAGAGCTAAGTTTAGTGGAAGGAGGGGCAGGGCACTGGGTCTCCTTGTTTGGACTCAGACCTTTAGACAAGTTAGGCAACGGAAAGCCCCTGCAGAGTCATTCACTTGTCCTTCACTTATCTATTCACACATCTGTTCACTTCCACACCCAGCTGTAAACTCATTCTTGGGTGAAATAGCCATTATTATGTATCAGGACACTTC
Organism: Ovis canadensis; assembly: GCF_042477335.2. Taxonomy (NCBI): domain Eukaryota; kingdom Metazoa; phylum Chordata; class Mammalia; order Artiodactyla; family Bovidae; genus Ovis; species Ovis canadensis. The sequence goes on from NC_091245.1 coordinate 185,826,261, forward strand.
TGGATGTTGTGTCTACAAAGAGAAATCACAGACAGACCAGACCATAGGAGTTTACGGTGGAGTGAAGTGCAGACATTTAAAGGATATGATCTGCCTGGCACCAAAAATGCAGGAGTGAGGGGTGAGCAACTTGGAGCGATCTGTGAAGACTTCAGAGAGGAGGCTGAGTTTGATTCAGGTCACAGAAGATGACTGGAAGTGCTCTGGGGGCCAGGGCGTGGGATCATGGGTAACTGCCTGGGAATGGACAGAGCCTGGGGGAACCAAGGCCACTTAGACCCATTACTGTAATTCAGAAGTGAAGCGATTAGAGCCTAGGGTAGAGTTATGGCTGTGGAAATGAATTGTAAAGGGGGAGATCAGTAACATTTAGTAACTGATTAGATTTGGAGGTCAAAGAAAAGGAAGCCATCGCATAAATTTATGATGACGAGGCTGGGGCATCGAGAGGATCACAGTGAATCATTAATAATTAGAAGATAGGGAAGGACTGTCGGTGCTGCTTCTCAGTGGATGGCCCTTCTCCCCATCTGGAAAAGGGCTCCTAGACCTGAAAAGCCACAGTGTAATTCTGGCCTTAATCTATCCCTCCTGGATACAATTAACGGGCAAGGTGACAAGAGGAGACAAAAGGAGAACGGGAGCTGGCCCCTGTCGGGCACTCAATCCATGTGTGCTCAGGAGCATTTGGTCTGAGAGGTGTGAGAGGCAAAGACATCACGGATGACAAGCCAGAGGGCATTCTGAAAGCAGCAAGGCAATGCGGCCAGACACAGAGAATGTGGGCCTGTGAGACTGTCCTGGGTGGAGTCCGAGCTCTCCAAGGAAGTAGGACATTTAGGACAAATGACTACCTCGTTTGCTCTCAATGTCCTTGCCTGTTAAGTGGAAAGCATAGCACTCTTCACCGTATGGGATACTGGGAGTATTCAGTGAACTAGTGAAATACATCAGTGACTTGACTATACATTTAAAGTGATTAGAAGAGTGAGTGGTACATAGAAGTGTTCACAATGTTCCCCTGTTATTATCACTCACTGAGAAGCCTGTTGTTTAAGGCAAGGTAGAGTCCAGGGGAAAATGCATGCTGAGTACAAGCTCTGAATACCATTTTATAGAATGTCATTTCTATGAGCAGGGAAAATGGAAGCCTATTTCCTGGAGTTCAGAGGGAAAGAGATAGTAAACTAAATCAAACATTAAAGAGAACAGTCACAATTAAGGCCTTGAAGCACAGGACAGGATTTACAACAGGCAGGTTAGGAATGCTTACAATGGCCCAAAGTATTAATATAGAAAGAAAAGCAGCAAAGCTCTTTAAAAAAAAGAAATCAACAGAGAAAGTACTAATACTACTGTTGTTAATATTATTATCACTATTACTAGTAATTATTATTTCAAGCAAAACCACAGTACTGCTCAAGCAAAAATAAATGTGAAGGAGACAGTCATCACTGAAGTGGGCAAAGGATGAATCTTTTCTGATATCACATGATTCTGAAGAAGACATCCTATACGTGGCAAGAATAAGGATATAAGAGCATCAAAAACTGTTCCATTTAAATGAATACATCTATAGGAACAGAAAACTAGAGTTTATGAGTTACCAGTTTAAAAATGCAAATAAGGTCAAATCTATCAAAATGGACCATAGCATTCATGTGAAAAATTTATAATGGCATAAAGATGGAATCAAACATACTCTCTGCAGTGCAGATGATAATGGGAAAAGCCATATATGTGACATGCATTTGTGTCCTTGAATCTGAGAGTAGCCACAGCCAAAGTTATCCTGGGCTCTGCAGTCATTTGCCAGGTATTCTCCAGAATTCTCTTAAACATTCCCCCTTGACTACTGACAAAGTCTAAATGATCTAAAAGCATCTCCAGTGAGTACAAGTGGAAGGAATACAATTGTTAGCAAATGTGCATGTGAGTGCCACGCTCCCAAGGTTTTCGAAGTAATAAAAGCCAATTAGATAACACTCAGCAGCTACCGTCAGAGAGAACAGTGCGATCTTACCAGTACTAATAGGGTCTTAAATAATAGATGGGTTTGTCTCTGCAGAGCTGGAGTTGGAAGTAGCAGAAGTATCAATTGCACAGCATTCTGCTGACCAACACTCAAAGCAAAAATGTGACATGAATGCGGTTGGTCTGTCAGTCAAAGCCGGTCAGTGAGAGACAGAGCTGGACTTTCAGAATGACCATAGGAAACCCTGCATAGATAAGAACTGTAAGAAAAAACAGAATCAAACCTTCTTCTTAGTTACTATGGGCAAGGTTATAACCTACCTCAGGAGGAAACTAGGGAGGCCTAAGTCTGAAGAAATTAAACATACAAGTTAAGGTGAAATTCTCTGGATCAAGGACGCGAGAGACTTTCATGCTATTAAGACGCTGACTTTGATTCTAAGTAGAACCACTATTATCTGTAGGTGGAATAATACTGTACAAATCTTTCACACTTGATGGTAAGCAACTGACTACTGGGTTTATTTTATTTTTTTTACCACATTCACGATTCAGTAAAATTATTTGCCTAATGTCTCTTTGCTTGAAACACAAAAGTATGTGGAAAGTATTTGTCTCGTTGTCATAGAAACCATCATTAAAATAATTCACCAACTATACTTAATTAATCATCCCCTCCTCCCTTCAAAACTGTCAAAAGGTGGTCTGTAAAGAGAAGGAAATTGTGTCTTAGCAGAGGCAGTGAGTGGGGGAGGAGATTCAGAACCAGTTCCTCTGTGAGCTTCCTAAATGCAAACTGGCAAGAACTCTACCCCCTTCCAGCTCTCTCTATACTTTTCTTTCTTTTCTTCCATACCATTCTTTTAAGTCTAATCATTTAGGTTTATGAAAGGAATTTCCTCAGGGCGTGTGGTTATAGTGCAAACTCTGTATGATCAGATCAAGCTTGTGAATAATACATTTGTCTGTGAATAAATTCCCCAGGGCTTGTCCTCCTGGCTGAGCCTCAGTAATGAAGCATTTGACTGTAATTCAGTTAAGAATGCAGGAGATGTAAATATATGTGGGTGGAGAGAGTATAGAAAAGATTTCAAACCACAGTGAAAACCATTTCCTCCTCAGGATTCAGAGTTGCATTCAAATGCTCCTTTTAGAAAGCAGCTGCTGGTTGGCATGAGGATGCAGCCTAGGAGCATTTCAGAGATTTCAGAGCAAAGGAGACAACAGATTGACCCTGACCCACATATACTGGATGAGGCAACATAATCACACGGAAAAGAAATGGACTGCAGTCAAGAGATTATTTCTAGTTCGGCCCCTGACAACTTCAGCACCATGGACAACACCCCTCACCCCGAATTGTGCTGTCTGCAAAGGGAAGCATTAAGATCACTTACTCTCAAGGTCCCTCAGAAAAGAAACTGTGTGTGTGTATGTGTGTGTGTGTGAGAGAGCGCACATACAATTATTTTCTGAAATTTTGCAAAAAGATCAGCAAGGTGTTGTTAACTAATGCTTTAGAACTAATATGCTCCCCTTATGAAAGTGAAGTCACGCAGTCGTGCCTGGCTCTTTACGATCCCATGGACTGCAGCCTAACCAGGCTCTTCCGTCCATGGGATTTTCCAGGCACGAGTAATGGAGTGGGCTGTCGTTTCCTTCTTCAGGGGATCTTCCCAACCCAGGGATCGAACCCAGGTCTCCTGCATTGCAGGCGGATTCTTTCACCAGCTGAGCCACAAGGGAAACCCATGCTTCCCTTATAGAAATTTATGGTTTTAATAATTTCTTCTGAATATGATCATCATACAGTAAATAAGATATATTTTTTATTGACTGTCATTTCCTTAAAGCCAATTTTCATGCAGGCATTTACAACACCCAGCCCACTGTTTGGAATATATGAGGTACTGAGGCAAATATCTTGAATACATGAATAGAGATATGATCAAATAGGAAGACATGTTGATGAGTAACTTAGACATTTGATTCTTGCGGTGGGAATATGTTACTGTTTGCAATATATACCAAGGTGGACACTAGACAAGAAGCTACTGTCCTGGGTGGGCACCAACACTTGACTTAACACGTGCCCTCTCTTCTCCGAGCACAGGCTCATCCAAGACCACTGTTTCAGGTGCCTGAACCTCCGTCCCTCTCAGGGACAACAACACATTATCTGCTCTGTTGATTTTATGGTCATAGGAGCTGAGGGAAAACTGTTTCTATGGTTAATCTTGCAACCACTGACTCAGCCTCTAATGTGTATAGCCCTTTGCTAAGATGTGCGGAGAGTGCCAAGCTGTATGAGACATAATTCTAGCTATTAAAGAACTTGGATGTCTTTGGAAAGATAGAACATAACACATAGATGCTATAATTGGCCAGAAATGCATGTATCAAATCAGTAGCATTAATAAATCATGACACAGAAATGGGAAGGAATAGTTATTAACCAACTACCATGTTTCTAGTACTATATCTAGAATTTTTACCTGTATGATCTCATTAAGTCCTAGTGTTAACAATGAACACTGCATAAGATTCACTCTTTCAGAAGTAGTGAGACCTAGAGATGTTTTAAACGATGTGACCACAGCTACACTAAAAGGAAGTGGTACCGCAGAATAGTCTTCCAACCTACTGGTTCACATTAAAGATAGATACAGGAAGCTTCATGGATAAGGGTGCTTTTAATGATGGTGAAAACTTATGAAGATAGAGATAAAGGAAGAGGACCATTCAAAGGTTGAGATGGAAAAGCTAAAGGTGCAAATGAGACTTAGAATATCGGTTTGCTTAGAACAAACTAAGTACATCTAAGTAGAGCCTGGAGGTGACCCTGAACTAAAGAGTTCATACTTTATCCCATATATAGTAACCTATCATTGAAAGTTTGTAAGCTAGGGAGTGACATAATGAAAGAGGTTAAAGAAATATAATCTGGTTTCTGTGCTGCACAGAGGGTGACAATATGTAGGCAGAGAGGTAACTTTTACTCTTTAATTGGCTAGACATCAACGAATGAGCAGCTGAGAACACATCATTATCCAGGGCCAAAATTAAAACTGTCTTTTCTAAGCCTTGGGTTCAGTAAATGAAGACTACTGTTCATTCAGCTGGGAACACAGAATTAGAAGGTTGAAGGATTCAGTTGGGAGGCTGACAGGAAGCTGGTGAAGCCCTCATCCACTGTACGTGGACAGCTCTCTTCCATGGAAGCATGGAAGGGTCTCTTCATGCAGGTGTGTTCATCTGAATTAACATTTCATTGCAAAGGGCATAGGCTACAAAGTGCAGTTATGGAAAACATGTTCCCATACCATAACACCTTTAAAAAATCCCTACAAAAATACAAATAGAATCCAACAGATAAAAAGAACCACCAGAAAATAATTTCTTTCCTAGGATGAACCAAGGTCAGAATGTTGGGATCATTTGTATTTTAATACTCAGAAAAGAATATGTCACCATAAGAAAGTTGTATTTTTATAAACTATATTCTCTTAGTTTTATTAAAGATAAATTTAAAAGTTTTACATAAAGGAAGAGACACTTGAGGGGGATGAAACCAAATGTTTTCCATTGCATGTTTCCAAGAAGTACAGGGAGGGTAAAAAATAATAGCCAAACCTTAGTGGTTACCATTTTTCAGGTGCTATATTAAAACTTTATGACAATTAACTCATTTCATCCTTACAACATCATTGTGGGATACTGGTGTAGTACTGTTATTACACAGAAAATGAGAAATTGAAAGGTTAAGGAAAAATACTCTTGGCCACACAGCCAGAAGATGTCAGGGCTGGGGCTGTTAGACCCTGGGAGTCTGCCTACTAAGTCCATAATTTTTCTTAATCATTATTCACCTTTGCCTCCATGACATCATTCTAAACATACTAATGTACTGACTGGGGCTAACAGGTTAGCAATGAACCACTGGGATCATACTCAGGTCAATCAGCAACTCTGGACCCAAGTGGAAACACAATGAGTTGTCAGCTGAGTTCTGGTGGGCTGAGATAACTGGAACCAGATGTTCCAAGAGTCAGTGCCATGTCCTAGAAAAAGCTTGAGGCCTGGAGACCAACAGCAAGGCTTGGGTCTCAGTTCCCTCTATTGAGTTACTTAGTCTCTAAAAAGCTTTCATTCCTAAACTGTTACAAAGAGATAAAAACTACTATCTATATCATAAATGTATTGTAAAGACAAGTAAATGTGAAAACATTTAGTTACAAGACTTGGATAGACCCCGAAGCATTCTATGAATACTGTTGTACAAAAATCTGTTATAAGAGCTTTATCTTAGCACAACTTTCTCAAACAAAATCCTCTCACTCACTGCTGTGCAGTTCTTCACAGGCACCATGAGCTCAGGCATCCCCTGAGCTTTCCATATGAGTCTGCATGATTCCTCCCTCTACACGGTATAGGCGCAGGGCCCGCCAGCAAGGAGCTGCAAAACTCACTGTCAATGACCTCTAACCTAGCCTTCCTACAAAATTACAGTTGCTCTATTGGAAAATCTAGGGCTTACAATGTTTTATTCTTAAGTCAACCATTTAGAAAATTGTTAAATCAAGGCTTTGTTTTTCTGTATTCATTCAAACATCCTGAGTTAATGATCACTTCCAACCTTTAGGGAAAAAAATAAATCTTTCTATAATTTGGGCTCTGAGCTTACAGAAATTGAAAATATATGGCTTCCTGTCTTGACCATAAATTGCCTTATTTCCAAATGCTGATTGACAAGAATAAGCTCCTAGAATCCCTCCAAGTCCATTAGGTTCCAAATTACATTTTGTAGCTCATTTTCTCTTTATTTGGGGGAAAGAGGGCATTAACAACACAGTTCAGTATATACTTGATAACTTAAAATTGGCAAAAATCAACCGTCATGATTAAATTGGTGAAAGAATGAATGAATCTAGACAGACTCTTTTTCATATTCGTCCTGGTGAGTACCTTCTTCCATTGGTCAGGTGAGAAATCATTCTGTCACCTGAATTTATGTACCACTTTGTGTCTGATCACTATATATAACAATATGGTACCCCCAGATTCATGTATTAAGACAATTTGAGTATTTTATGCTTTCCTTTGTTACTTACTCCTAGTTTTCAATCCAGAGGAATTATTGATACCAGTCCAAGTAACTGTGTGGGTGGTGACCGAGGGGCACTTAAATTACTCCAAATCCTACAATCTTTTGTATCTTAACCCACAATTAAGTGGCTTCCTGATTTTAGTTAGGGAATTTATTCATGAATACTCCCCCAAGTTTCTGATTTTACAGTTCCTTCAGGGGTCTATAGCCACAAAGAAGCCTGGCACCCCATGTCCAGGCCTTCTTGCCAGAAGGACTGGGGAAGAGCAGTCACAACTCTCATTCTCCCTTAAGAAATAAATACAGGGGACATGCCTACTTTGCTAAGCATTAAGATCCTTCTCATAAATGACCAGCTGCCCCTTTCTTACATACAAGTATTTTTAAAGGTGATAGAACATGCCATGAGTATGACTAGGCTTTTCTCTCATCCCTTCCTTTCAGAAGTACACTGTGAGTGCTGATGAACACTGAAAGCTTGCATGCCTGAAGGCAGCAATATAAAGTTACAAAAAATCAACTGAACTTAATTTTTAATATAGTTACATATGCGATTTGGGAGGAAAGAGTGTGAGTGTGTGTGTGGGCACATGTATGTATAGAAAATTGCAGAGAGTACACTTTTATTATCTGGTGTGCTACTTGATTACTACTGAGAAACTCCTGGAAGTAAAGCAATCACTCCAAAGCTTTATATTAAAAGTATATAAAATATTAAAAATACTCTTAGTTAAAATATCAGCCCTAGGGTACCTCAAAAATTACATAATTGGTTCGTTATTATAATTCACAAAATATTAGCAGAGGGGTGAGCTTAGTTACTGTCTGCTGGGGATCCTCCTGCCTTTGTCCCTAACCCTCTACATTATAGCAGATGATGAGAAATGTAAACCACTGAAGGCTGAATATTTCCTTATTTCAAGATGAGACGAAACACTGTTTCCCCTTGAGGTCTGGAAAGGCTGCAGGCAGAACTGAGGCACATTTGTATGTGTTTTGTTTTTTTTTTTTTGCAGGAAATAATTACTTATTTCTTTTTGTCTAGGAATGACTTGGTTGGCCACACTATTTCCTAGATGTACTTACCTATCACGCCTACGCATGCTTCTTTGCAAACCCTACAGCTGCATCAAGAGTCAGAAGGATAATATGGGTTCTCTGAGGTCTGTACATCTTTGGACAAGAATGACTACAATTTACATAGTCAGTGAAAAGTGAAAGTGTTCATTGTTCTGTCGTGTCCAACTTTTTGTGACCCCGTGACTGTAGCCCACTGGGCTCCTCTGTTTATTGGGTTTCCCAGGCAAGAATACTGGAGTGGGTAGCCATTCCCTTCTCCAGTGTATCTTCCAGACCCAGGCATTGAACCTGGATCTCCCGCATTGCAGGCAGATTCTTCACTGTCTGAGACACCAGGGAAGCACCTAAGGCCTTTGAGGACACGCACTCATGTCAATGTATGGCAAAACCAATACAGTATTGTAAAGTAAAATAAAGTAAAAATAAAAAATTTTTTTTTAAAGAAAGAGCCTTAGAAATTAAAAATGTTATTACCTAAAATTAAATAAATAAATAAATAAATATCAGTTGAGTCATCCCTTCCTTCCTTCTTTACTGTGCTACTGAACCTTTTATGTGAACCACGTAGACTTTCTGAGGAAGAGGCAGGGTGGAAATGGATTTTGGTGTCAGGCATAAATAGTGTAAAATCTTTTCTTGCTAATTAAAAGACAGAATGAACTAAGGCAAATTACTCAAATTTCTGATCCTCAATTTTCTTGTTTTAATTAAAGTGACAGTTAAAAATAAAAGCCTACCCTTGTGTCTGGCTTCTGGTAGGAGCTCAAAAAATGGTGCTGCTACTAGTATGACTACTGCTACACTCCTATTCTATTGTAATGTGTTTTTTATCACTAACATGATGGTGCTGATGACTACATACACCCCCTCCTCTCTTCATAATACTTTCCCTTTATCATAGCAGAGGCAGGCATCTGGTTATCATTTACAACCCAGTCTGAGACTATATCACCCATGGACCTAATTATAGTGTCACTAGTCTCTGAGTGTCCCAGCAACTGCTTAAAAATGGTTAGAGAGCAATTTCTCTATCACTCAATGATTCTTTACCAGTTATAATGAAAGTGGTCTGGTGAAAAGCAATCTGTACTATGGTACTGTAAGCACAGCTTTTTTTTTGTTTTGTTTTCCCTTAAGCATTTACCAAAAATTCTTAGTAGTTCTTTAAGCTAACAAGATTCTGAGCATGGAGCTATATGAAAAGCTCGGCATCACTCACCTCACTGAGGCTCAAGGAGAGAGGTGAGCTGTCAGGGATCTGAACAAAGCAGGGCATAATGAGACTGATGCTTTGGGGTCAGTCCCTTAAACCCAACACCTCATTAAGTCCCTATCAGAGGGGGAGAGGCTCAAAGACACTTTGCAAATACCAACTTTTTATCTGGCCTTGTTACAAAACTGGCCTTGTGCAGGGAAGGAGAAAGCAAAAGGGACTTTTCAAGTTAAGATCCTCATGTGAAATCAAGTCAATTTTTTAAAAAGCTATTTATTCAACATAGTCACTTTCAGCTTATCACACTCACCTTCCCATCTACATTTCTCCCTTTCACTTCCTATCATTTCTCTCTCCAAAAGTCAGCCAAGCTGTGTTCCAGAGAAAACTCCCTGGGACATGTGATCTGCAGAGCAGATTGGATGCCACCCTGTGCCTTTCATGGTTCCTCCCTCCTCACCTGCCTTCTGTCCTCCATGTCCCTTACCTCCTTTCTCCTTTCAGTTTGCCCTTCAGCCCTCTCTTTTCTCTTTCACAGCCTGTGCCAACCAACTTCTAAAGATGACCTCAAGAGCAGCTGTGACACGTGGAAGTCATTGCTCTCACAAAACACTGGTCACAGCAAACCAGCTGTGGCACCAAACAGACAAGCAAACAACAAAAGGAAGGGAAGAGCAGCTGAGATTATATCAGTGTTCCTGGTTACCGTGGCGGGGATGGCCCACTCCAAAGTCTCAAGAATAAAGGACAGTGACATTCAAAACATCTGTAACCAAACAGAAGAGTTCCTGCAAGTTTTTTGAGGACATGCTGGGAAATGTTCAGGAAGGCCAGGATAATGTGCTCAATCACTGAGTCGTGTCTGACTCTTTGTGACCCCGTGGACTGTAGCCTGCCAGGCTTCTATGTCTATGGGACTTTTCAGGCAAGAATACTGGAGTGGGTTGCCATTTTCTCCTCCAGGGGGATCTCTTCAACCTAGGTATCGAACTTGCATCTCTTGCACTGCAGGCAGATTCTTTACTACTGAGCCACTGGGTAACATGGAATGGTGTAAAGACACATGTGCAATTCAAGAACAGACAATGGTGTCTACTTTATAAATCTGGAAATGAACAAACCTGTTCTGCCCCTCAGAAGGGGCAGAATAATCCCAGTAAAAGATGTGGAGAAATCTGGGCAAGACAGCAGCCTAATTGCCTCAAGTTTGTTTAGACCCAAGGGCCTTGCTTACTAAGAGTGGGGCCTACATTAATGTAGAGAGACAGGAAGTTTATGGGTTAAGAGCAGTTATTCTGAGGTCACATTGCTGAGGCAAAATTCAGGTTTCCCCTTGGTAAACATCTTGTCTCCCTCCCAGTTTCGATATATAAGGTGGTTAATATATAAAGTTCTTCCATCAGTACTGGAGGTATAGTAAGTGCTTATTATTATTATTATAGTTATTATTATTATTATAACACAGGTATACAGTGTTAACTGTTATTAGAGGGATGCAATTTATTTGCATTTCTAAAATGGACTAAATAATTTCCCTCACATTCTCTAGTTGCTCATTTGCCCAATTAAAATTTTTGCTTTTCCTGTTGCTAAAAAGCCCTCTTAAAACAGACCTCTTAAAGCGACTGTTTGAGGTTCCTAAGCATCTAACCTCTTTCTGACTTTTAAGTAAAAGATTATTTGTTTTCCATACTGAGGAATCCTTTGTCAGCTGATAAGCATCTGAAGCTGCAGAAGTTTAAGAAAAGTAGGAAGGTGACAACTCTCAAAGATGAGCTATGGGCCAACCCAGGGAACTACAGTATCTGAATGGCCTTGTTACATAAATGAGCCTGATAACTTCTAGGCTGGCATTTTCCTCTTAACCAGTGACATACTCTCTGACAATAAGAAAACAGAAAAATGTGCTTATAAATGCGGCATTAAATTTTAAAGTTCCTCAATTTAAGAACTTTTTTTAAAAAATTCTGTAACACCTAAATAATTTCCCCAATACAAGCAGGGATATCAGCAAGAGCAAAAGTTCAGCGATAATGATGTCTCTATTTGAAATATCCTCCTGATTTTCTCTGCATTTAGACCTTAAAATGACGTGGCCAGTGATGACTAAAGTCACCATTCACTGAGTCATGTGACAGACAGTTAGTCAAGAGCTCCAGTTTTAATTGTGACGATTCTATGAGGTGGGTCCTACTGTTGCTATATGAAATGAGGCTAAGAGAAGTTAGACTATTTGCCCAAAGCCACTCATAGTAAGTACAGAAATAAGAGTGACAGCCAAAGTCTGTTCCTCTCCAAGCTTCCACGCACCAGGAAATAGCATCTAGAACCCTACCTTTCTCCAATCTCAGGTACGACATTCTGATTCTAAAAGATCACTTCCTGTTGGTTTCTCCTGTGGATAACTTTAGCCATAATTCCTTTCCAAGGCAAACAAATTTATACACATTTAATTATGTTCTGTGATTATCATACTATTCTGTTTCATCTTCTGAGAACAGATATCCAAAATTAAATTCCTATCACTGCCAGGTAGATATTTTGAAGGCAGTATAATTTCTTTCTTTTTTTTCCTAGACTTAAAATCATCATTAACTGAGGATGCAAAAAATAAACATTCATCTCACTCCCAGAAGATGATAGATATCTATGAGGGAATAAAAGAAATAATTTTCTATGTACCATCTGAAAGGGGGTGAGGGAAAATTTTGGAAAGATAAGGCCTCAGGCTAATAGAAGATAATTGACATTTTCTTCTAGGAGTTGTTAATTAAAACAACATTAAATATTCCCCTACAATCTTTTGTCAGTCAATAGGATAGGCCAGTGGAACTGCCACTGAGGGGCCCATCAAAACCTATAATATTCTCCCAGAGTAGCTAATTACAGCCATTTTAAAAGGTTTCCAATGCACTCACCAACATCTTTTTTAAGAATTCACTTCTATAAAGCATTCAAATGTTAACAACCTGCCATAGAGAAGATACAATGTAGAAGCATTCAATCAACATCTCAGAGCTATGTTCGGTCATCATAATTTTATATAGGTCAAATCCTGTTTTTAGAAGGCCTATAAAGAGATCCAATTATATACAAGCATACAACATATGACAAAGTAAGCACCATGAAACAATGTTTAGGGATATGTAATTAAATAAATGATGCTAAGAAAAGGGTTTAGCACTTCATTTGGAAAAAAAGATACTTATTTTATACCATTCACCCAAATAATTTCTTTAGATAAAAATATGTAGCAGAGTATATACATAATACTTAGCAGGTTTGTAGAGAAACTGAACTTTCTAAGACTTTAAAAGAAATCTAAAAGGAAGAAGTCAATCTATTCTTCTATGTAAAAATAACTTCTAATAAAGGAAAATTGCAATCTAAAATGGAAGATAGGAAAATTAACAGAAAATATTAAAATTTTAAAGTTTATATTATGTAAATGTTCCATTCGTATAAATAAAATAAAGATATCAATAGCTAAAGGAGCAAAGGCTAATTGGAAAAATTCTTTTGTACAAGAACAGTTACAGTTGAGCTATTGAACATCATGAACCCAACATCTCACTGCATATGTACTATAGAGCCCACACCACGCTGAGATATCAGTTGATATTTATGAGAGGATAATGACTCAATTACAGAAAGCAATTTTAAATATGGTATATTCATAAACTGTAGCAGACAAACTGGGACAACCCTTCAGAAGATTTGGCTTCATAATTTACATGTTATAAAAGTTTTCAAACTTTCATCAAGTCAGACCACATTCAGAAATTCACCCTATAAGAAGGATATATGTGTGTGTGTGTGTGTGAAGAATATATATATATATACATACACACACATATATATATATGCATATATACACATGTATATACATATATAAGTATATATAAATATGCTTACAAGGGAGATTTTTAATAATGGAATAAAAAAGAAAAGAGAAGTAATAAGTCTATCTTTCAAAGGAGATTGATTAAATAAGCAAATTATCAACACATATAACCAACTGGAAGAGTCTTTATGAAGAAGTAACTACATGAAAAAATGCTTATGATTTAATGTTAATCAAAAAGGCAGAGTGGAAGAATAAATATGATCAATCTTGGAAGAAGATACAGATAAAGAAGATTCCATTTATTAAAATGGTAGGATTCTGATGACTGTTCTTCATCTTAAAATGTATGATGCTGTGACAATTTTATATGAGTGAAATATGCATACTGGGTTTTCATTAAAGAAGATTTTATTGTAATTAAAACTTTGCTGGAAATACCCCTGGTGTGCTGGTGTCACTTGTGACAAAGGAGGGCAGAGTTCTAGGCTGTTCATAGACAAAAATGACTAGCAGTGATTGAAATATTTTTGTGGGCTATTTTTTTCTGAAGTAATAAACTGTTCTTTGCTGGACCAACTGGCAGCTCTAAACCTCCTGACTAATTTATTGTGAATGGAATATATAACACATTCTCTGCAAAAAGCTTACAATCAAGTACTTTCAACATAAGAAGGGAAAGACAATTTTATTGGTCTAACTTAAGTATTCATCACTGAAAATCTGTTATAACTCCAGGCTATCCACATCGTCATAGACACAGACATAGAGACAGACACAGCATCTTCAAAAAACATCCTGTGAGGTTTGAAATAGGTGTTTATTCATGGAAATTGGAGGACATTTGTCATGTCTTCCTTATTTTGGAAATAGAAAGAATCATGATAGTATTTAACATATATTCAGCATCTAATGTATGCCAGCCTCTGTGATAAATAATACACTGAATATGAAGTGTTTATCAGTCACAGTCAATCTCCATTTTATAGGTGAGGAAACTGAGACACAGAGAAACCAAGCTATAGAGTTATAAAGAAATAGAACTGGGAATCCACTTAGTCTTGGATCTTCATAGCTAATACTCTGTCAACACCATGCTCCTCTTCTCCAATAAAAGTTTATTTGGAATTACATGATGCAGCTTATTCGTAATCCATAGGTCTAGGATTTGACTTATAAAATGGTTCATTTTGCCTTTCTGGACAGTTTTAGGAGACATTATTGAACTTTATCTTTCTCTTACTTACTACAGAATATCAACAATGTAAGCCTCTGTCCTGCATGAATCTGTGTTGTGTCAACTTCTAAATGTCTCTCGTTCTAATACTGTCAGTAAGATGGTAAAAAGTATCCTGGAGCTTAACATTCTCTCCATCATTGACTGGGTGTTTACTCACAGGCAGGATGAACTTCCTAAAACTCAGTCTACTTATTTATAAGATGGGACAGTAACATCACAAAACTGTAGATGTGTGGTGAGGATTAAATAAGATAATATGATGAACCCTTGAATAACGTGTTAAGGGCATTGAAAATCCACTTTTAACTTATGACTGGCCCTCTTTATCCATGGTCCTTTCGTATCTACAGTTCTTATCTATGAATTCAACCAACCTCAGATCATGTAGTAGTATAATAGTATTTATGGGAAAAAACAATCCACATTTTAGTGGACCTGCATACTTCAAATTCATGTTGTTCAAAAGTCAACTATATATGTAAAGTGTCTAGCATATTAGTCTGCACATGGTAGGCACTCATTATTTAGTAGAAATATATGATCCACTAAATATTATTTAGTGGAAATATTTTTCATCATTTAACACATACATATTGAATCCTAACTTGCAAGATGCTGCAAGATGGAGATGGAGCTATAAACCCAATAAACCAATTCCCTGTCCTGATGGAACTCACATTCTCTTCAGCACAGGAATAAAAACAGAAATTATTCTTGGGAACAAAAAGGAAGGAAGCACATAATTAATTTACAACTTTATTTGCCTC
Source organism: Ovis canadensis (assembly GCF_042477335.2). NCBI lineage: Eukaryota > Metazoa > Chordata > Mammalia > Artiodactyla > Bovidae > Ovis > Ovis canadensis. The sequence goes on from NC_091245.1 coordinate 185,841,486, forward strand.
AACAAACAACTACTCTGATGCAAAGGATAGCACTAATCACTCAATAACAACCACTGGATAATGAGGGAAAACATCTATTGAGACTGAAAGTGTCAACACAGGTATAATCTACTAGTATGTTAATTGTTGATGGACATGTGCTGGTTCATAGAAATTCACCTTGTCACCCATACAAACGTCATTTGTTATAGCTTGTAAGGTTCCACACAGGCAGGGATTACTTCTAAACCATACTATACAACTCCTTGCAGAGTAATTAATAAATATTCATGATGCTGATATTGCTGCCAATGATGACAAATCTTATATGTTAGAAAGAACATTATAAAGATAAGGATATTAATCTTGTGAGACAAAGGCATTCTAACATTGGTTCCAATATCCCCAAGAGCCTTTATATACTATAGCATATATCTTTTTTTTCTTTTTGGTAGTTGTACTTCTGGGAAATATGGAGTCATGCCTCAGTAAATATCTGTATAAGTTTATACTTAAAATATTTATCTACAAACCATATATATTTTCAATACAGAACCCAGTTTCTAAATATATAAGCACTTGAAACTGTTATGTTTCAAGTCATAGCTACAGTAAATCTAGATTCAATTTTCATTTTGGACTCTTGCAAAAATACTTTTCTAATTTGAATTTCTTCATATTTACTCTTACTGTTTTTTCCCATCCAGACACACACTCATCCACAGGAATATTTATTGAGTACATACTATGTGCCAGGCACCGTCTTGGGCCATGAGCACACAGTGGTGAGGGGAACAGATGTTACTCCAGCTTTCAAAGATTTGCAAACTCCTAGGAAAGATAAACAATAAGTAGGTGGACAAATGCATAATATAACTGTAAATTATGAAGTTTCTGAGAAATATTCAGGCTGTAGTGATAAAATGTGGTGACAAAAAGTCACTTTGAGGAATTAAAACAATCAGGACCTGAGAAAGAAAAGTGCATCCATCATGTGAAGAAACACGCAAAAATATTTACATGAAGAGAAGAGCATGTGTAAGAACCCTAGGAAGGAAAAGAGTCTGAGGTATACCTGAAGTGTAGTGGGCAAGGGAGAGAGCAGCTGGCTAAATGCATAAATGAATGAGTGAACTCGCAATGATTTTTCAATCAGTGCTTCTTGACTCATTCATTCTTCATGAGCATCTAAGTCACAGTCTGAACCCATATCCTGTCAAGGATGAGAAAGGTTAGGAGACCCAAGATAGGAATGCAAGCTAAGGCTCTCTCACATCCTTCAGGCTTGCTTCCAACTTCTTCCTCTGCAGGTCCTGCTGCATCTCCTTTCTTCCTCAACAGAAACATTCTCCTTCTAAGACAATCTGTGACCAACTCACTGCTTCAAATTTGGGCTCACAGCACTCTTTTACTGGGATATCTTCCATTAGGAATCCCACCTTAGTACTATGGTGCTGTCCTTTCTTTTCTCTCAGCACATATGCGCTTTACACATTGTCTGAATTTATTATAGATACATGTCATTTTTAAGTGCTTACATTACTCTCACATTCTAAACTCTAAAACGTACTTAAATGATAAGGGTTAAAGGTAGGTTTTTTTAACCTTCCTCATTTAGTTGGAGAAGGAAATGGCAACCCACGCCAGTATTCTTGCCTAGAGAATCCCAGGGATGGGGGAGCCTGGTGGGCTGCTGTCTCTGGGGTTGCACAGAGTCGGACATGACTGAAGTGACTTAGCAGCAGCAGTAGCATTTAGTTTAGTGGTCAACACAGAGGGAGACACTGTCTCCCTAGTTAATAATCAACTCATAGTATCCCTAGATTTTATCATATCAATGGACAAGTTGATGAATATAGAAATATAGAGTATATATAGTATACATTTGCATAAATATATATATGTGTGTATAGTTACATGTAGTATATGTATGTGTATAATGTTGTGCGACCCCATAGACGGCAGCCCATCAGGCTCCCCCATCCCAGGGATTCTCCAGGCAAGAACACTGGAGTGGGTTGCCATTTCCTTCTCCAATGCATGAAAGTGAAAAGTGAAAGTGTAGTTGCTCAGTCGTGTCCGACTCCTAGCAACCCTATGGACTGCAGCCTACCAGGCTCCTCCATCCATGGGATTTTCCAGGCAAGAGTACTGGAGTGGGGTGCCATTGCCTTCTCCAATATTATTTATATAGTATGCATATATGTCCCTCACACATTATAAACATAAATATATTTATTTATTTATCCATCTATTCATCTATCTTTTCGTCATCTTAAATCTAATTGGTTTTACAAATTTTTTAAATTTATTATTTAATTTGACGAAAGTTGCTTTACAATGCTGTGGTGGTTTCTACCTACATTGACACAAATTTCTTTCCATCTTTCGACCCAAGAATACAGAGATAAGTGTAGTACAATAGGGATACATCAACAATCAACACTTAATTTGGGACAATGTCTTTTCACAAAACTTATGGAAGTAAATGTATAAATGTGCTTTGGAGATGCTAATGTTTATAATGATCATTGCATGCCTATTGGTTATAGGGGTGAAAGTCAAGCAACTTGAAGAAAGGGTGTCAAGCACTGTGAATGACAAGCAAACATATATGGATGCTTTAAGGCAAATAAATCTTAGAAAGGAATGGTCTGTGGGGCAGATTTTTCTTTCTTACGTGCTATGGAATGGAGAGAAGATTGGAAATGCACAAACTAGCAGGATACAGTGGAGGAGAGGTTCATATGTTGCTGGAGCCTCTGCTACCCTTGCTGAAATCAGGACTGCAATTATGGGTGGCAGGGAGGCTGGTACTGTGCCTGACAAATCTTAGCTCAGCTAAGCAGAGGACATTTTCTAAAAGATAAGCACAACAGCTACTCCCAAACAAGTCACTGAATAATTCAGAAAGAGACAGACTGAATAGTTGCAGGCTGTTTTTATACCAATCCTAGTAATTTCATGCAATTCCTTGGACATGTTTAAACACAGGAAACATATTAAGAAGTTTGAAATTGTGAATCCAATTAGAAACACAAATAAATCAGTACTATTCCCACATGATGCTTTCTGATGATGTTTGTTAAGATAGGCTTACCAATTTAGAGCTAGGTAAACACAGCATAAGTTATTGATGCTAATAAGCAAAAAGCCCACAATGTATCATTTTAAAAGAGAGACTTTTTACATTTATATTTTAGAGTATGTGTGTGCCATTTTGTTAATAACGAAGTATCTATCCGTAAATATCTTCTAAAAGACATTTGGTGGGTAAAAAGGTTTTTGAGACCCCTGCTGACCACAAAGGAGAATTGCACCCAGGTTGCCATTTACTTACCCGAAACTGAATACATAATTTTTCTGATTAGCCTGGTCACCTTAGGTAAATGCCATTTCTCAAACGTGGAAGATTCATCATCATAAGATAAATGTATAAAGGTGAAATCTTAAAAGATGGCAATCTGCTATGCACAGGAATTTTTATTCTGCTTCAGGCTTATATATCTCCTAAATAATTATGTCTTGCATAATATAAAATTACTATTTGATTTCTAAAAACTATGAAACACTGTACAACTCCTGAGAAAAATACACCTAATAATATGAGAACAAGAATGTCAAGAATTTTCAAAGATAATGTGATATTCTAATAAAGAATGAGTAATAATGTTAATTTTATCTGAAAAAGCATTCATTTCTCCAACAATTTTACTGAGGGCATATTCTCTATGAGATATTATGCTACGTGTTAGGAATACATCTGTAAATATCAGTCAAGTACTCTGCTTTCAAGAACTTACATTCTTTTGAGGGAAACAGACAATTATATGAGATCATTTCAGATTGCAATGAGTGTGCTAAACATTACAAGATGGAAAGAAGACAGAGTGATAAGGAAAGAGGTAACTGTGCAGGGAGAATGGTTCACACTGTTTTTTGCTAAAGAGTAAAATGTGAACTGAAACCCATCTACCTACCTACTGATCAAAAAAACAAACAAACAAACAAGCTTTGTAAAGACTTAGGTAGAGCAGCAAGTGAAAGAAAAGGAGGCTAAGACAAAGGATAATTATGTAAATAGAAAGATTATACATAATGTAAACCAAGTTGGCTCAGCCTCTACTAGGTTTATAAACTGGACCTTTATACTATCCTCTTTTCAAGGCATCTAGATGTAACGAAATATCAGGACAAACAAATCTTGGGAACAGTCCTAAGGCTGCCTAGGAGAAACCTTAGACAAACCTCTCTTGGGTAGCTGTCTCACTGTAAATTATTGAAAACCATATCTACTCAGAAGGTTTCCCTGATAATAAAAAAACTGATACAGCATGTAAAAAGCCTACACATAATAGGCACTCAGTAATTTTTCATCACCCTTTCCTCTGATGCATGGGTTCTCTGGGCCTTACCTTGTTAGTTAGTCTCAGCTCAGGTATGAGAGGCAATGAGATTCAGTGAATAATAATATCCACGAGGCAGGCAGGCAGTAGGAGTCAAATTGAGCTAGCAAATACCCAAGGGCAAAGATGCCACTTTAGTCTTCTTTGCAAACCCTAGACCTAACACAGGGGCTGACATATAGTAAGGATAAACATTTGTTAAATAAAAATGAGAAGTAACTAGCTTTAGGTAACCTATGTAAGATAGCAATGGCCCTCAAGTCATGTGAAAAGAAAATGAAGACTTAATGATCTCAATAGCTCCCAAACACTCATAATCTATGAGACTATGACCTCTTTGCTTTAAGCTATAGAAACAGTGATATGACTAGACCAGGCACAACCACAAATCCTTAAGAAACAGCTTTTGCTAAGAGGTTATTTCATAATGATTATAAAAGGTTACAGGCATCTCAGCATACCTATAGTATATCAATTCAGCATTTCCCAAATTCTAGCGTGACAAAGAACAAGTTTGACATATTTTCACAAAGGTAATTTTCTTTCAATGTAAAGGACTTCCCTTTGAGATTATTACATCAATTTTCTTTTTGTGAAATCCATTCTTAAAAAGGTGTGAGAACTTAAGGCACAGCTAATTAAATGAAGAGTGGACCCAAAGAAGAAGTCTGGCTTGAGTTTCATAGGTGAAGCATGTTCAAAGATGAAGGACAGAAGGGGTTAAAAGAAAGTGGAGGGCAACTGATGCAGAAGTTACATTATAAACAAAAGATCCAATGCAAAACTGATTAGGCAAAGACTTGGACATAGTAAATCCCCTCTTTCTTCGGGGAAATCTGGGAGACTAAGTATCTGGGTAACCATGGAGTCATGTTAGCAAAAAAAAAAAAAAAAAGACTAAGATTGAGGGAGGTGGAGAGAAGAAAAGTCTTTCTTCTACACTGTTGCTGAGTCTCTGGCTACAATTCCCAAGATCGAAGTGGGATAAAAATAACACCAAAAATTGGCAGAGTAAAGAAAGATGTAAGGGGAAGAAAGTGAACACTCTGAGAATGTCTGGGCAGACAGTTTCTCAGGATTCCTGATCCTGTACTGATTCAAGTTCAAGCTGAATTAGATACTTCTGCACTGCCCCAGTTCTGTTACTATCATCCTCTTAAGGCAGCTTGACTAGGTAAGTGATTGCTCTTCAAACCTTCTCTACCTTCCTTAATTTTTTCTAATTGCTTGCTACACGTGTCTTCCATGTAAACTTACTAAGAGAACACTTACGCCCTCCTTTATCAGACACACTACTCAGCATCCTGTCTGCACTTGTGTAATCAGATTGCACTACAGTAATTCCTACTCACGAATATATCGCTGAGTATTCTTAAACCATTTCTGAGTACTGTATATGCTGACTGCTTATGTGTGAGTCTTTTTATCCACTAGAACACACACTCATCCTGAGGGTCTTGGCTCAGATTTCTCTCTCCAGCATAGCATGCCAAGGCTGGATTCAAATCCTAGGTCCACCAATAACTAGATGTGTCAGTGTGGGAAATGATTTAACATACGTGTTTCTACCTGTAGGCAATAATAATAATGCTCAGTTTCAGGGAGGCAAAATATTTAGAAGAATGGCTGATATTTAGGTAGTGATCAAAAAATATTAGCCATTGTTGTTGGTGGGGGTGATGTTAAAAACTATAGTCTTTGGAACAACACTCCCTGAGATGAAATCCCAACTCCATCATTTTGTAGCTGAGAGATTTTAAAGTGACTTACATGACTTTTGCGTATCTCAGTTGCCTAAATTACAGCAATGAAGATGATTAACCTACTTCAAATGGTTTTAGAGAGGACTAGGAAAGTGAATTTATATAAAGCCCTTAGAAAATACTCACCATGTATAAAGTGCCCAAGTTACTACTGAAAATCAAGGAGGTTCTTTTGCTTAAATCGTTTTACTCTCTGAGTTACAGATTTAGGTCAGTTCTCTCCATCACAAAAGTTTGAATTACTTCTTCCCCTCTGCTCCCTTATTCACTTGCCTCTCTCTTCTTCTCCTTTGCTTTTTGTTTTTGTAATCTGAAATAAATGTTCAAACCAGAGGCTCTTCAGGGAAAAGCTTTCTCAAGAAAATAAAAGGTAACTACTTTAAGTCAAGAAATAAAACTGATTTCCAAAGAAGTACAGTCCTGTGATACTTTTCTGAAAAAGGCAACATCTGTAGTTATTTGTCCTGAGATCACTTTGCCCTATCAAAATTGAATCAGAAAGCTACTGGGGACTTGAAGCAACATGTCTGCCCTATGCCCCCCATGAAAATGCTAAGACTGCATTCTCTGAGGAGTAGGGTCACTCAGCTCTTTAGCTGTTTAGGATTAGCAGGTAAAACTCCAAGGGGTTAATTACATGCTATATCGAGAACTGGTAAAATTAGTTAAATAATTTGGTGAATATGAAACACATCATAATAAGAATGACAGGGATACGCATATTTGATGTTTTATAATATAACTTTAAAGCCTGGGTTGATGGCCCTGTGAAGGAAAAGAAGGATAAAGATGAACACTACCAGAAGAACGAACATGGGTCTCAAGAAGAAAGCGCTTTCTAAAGGACTCATCCAGAGAAAGAATGAAGATTCTCTTGGGAATGAGGGAGGCATCCCAACACAGGTTAGATGATCACTAGATGAAGATCCCATACAGGGTTCAACAAGACTTAAATCTGAGTTCAAATGACCTATGATCCTTATAAATTCGATTCTGTATTGTACGATATGCATCTGTGAAGGCAGATCACTCACATTCAATCTTAAATTCAAAGTAATCAAATAACTGAAGAAATTCTGAACTGTGGAATTTTTTCCCTTTCACAGTCTAAGTTATTCCTCTATTTTTTTCTGCTTCCCTTAACACATATGGACCAGCTTGGATAGGCAAAAGTAATTTACAATTCTAGCCTCCCTAATTTGAAATTCTACAAGTCCAAGAGAGTAACCAGATTATGAAAACACTTGATTAATTGTGCAAACCAGCAGTTAAATATTATAGTTTAAAAACTCAAGTCAAAAATATTTCTTTTTCCTTCAGGAAGAAATATGAATTTTAAAAATGTGGCGCCTGGCAGAAGCAAAGCTCCATAATTAATCTGTAGAGCCATCTCCACTGTCAGAAGCAGAAAGGCCCCAGAGGAGCTACTTTTCCTATGGAATGATCATAGCATTGGTGCTAACAGTGATGATCAGAAAGACCCTAAAAGGTATGTGAGAATCTCTTCTAGAATCCTGCTTGGATTTTAATTACAAGAGTATTTCCTGAGCACTTACTACTGACCAGAGACTATTCTGAGTGATTTCTATGAATTATTTTCTTAAGCTCCACAGTAAAGAGGTGAAGTGATTTTCCCCAAGTCACTGAGTTGGTAAGTGGAGGAGCAGGATGCTAAGAGGGACCATTTAACCGCAGGATACAAGTACACATCAACCGTGACGACTATCTTCTACAGCCTAACTTGAGGTATGGTGAAAAATGTTATCTTCCTCCTGGGATCAGACACAGTACCTGTTATTTGTTTCTGGAGCAGACAGTTTTTCATTGTGTAAATCTGAGTTGCCCTGGCCAGACAACATCTGAAACTGTAGGTTCAATTCTCCATCTCAACTAGAAGGATACTGACTAACTGCAGAACACCCAACACATTTTATAAATGAAGATTAAAGAAAATTTATAAACCCTCAACAGAGTATCAGGTATTAATCACTTTGGTATTGGGGGAAAATTCATGTGCTTGTGCATAATGAGTCCTTCAAAAAACATCAGTTGACTATGTTTAGATCAGTGCGTTAAGTTTTACAAAAGATATATCTATGTGTGATCACTTTATCATTATTCCACTTTATAAAAATACAAGACAAATGAAAATCCCTTTCTCTTCCAGTCCTTAAAACTGTCACACATCAAACATCTCCAAATGTAGGTAGAACATTTCTACGCATGACTGTAAGTATGGTTTCTATGGACTTCCTTCAGTCTCTAGTATGAGAGGAAATGATAAAATCCATAGAAGTAACCTATATGTGTGCATAACTATGAAGTTTTAAAGGCACTTTTACATCATTGGTTGAAGGATTTTATTTTCAGTCTTAAAACTATGGAAACACATATATCCATCTATCTTACTATCAGTTCTACTATACTTCCACCCCCCACCCTGACCTCTAGAAAGCCAGGAGAACTCAGAAAAATAAACCGAGTTTGGCAAAAAACAGCATAAAGTAATGCCAAGATGCATTCCCAGCTCATCACACGTCTTCCCGAAAGCAATCAATATAGGTAGCCTGAGGCGGGCAATTTCATCATACATATACTTTCTGAGAGCAGATCATTATTACCAGAAACCTTTTCCCTTACTCAAAAATACAGAAAGCATGACAAAAACAATACACACAGACTTGGCCCCAGGGAAATTGTGCAGTAGGCAAAATGCCTCCTACCTCACCATTTCGTCCTCTTTCCTCCTTTCCTTTTCAGCAGAAGGACCCCTGCCTCCCAAACTTCCCCAGAAACCAGACCTTCGTGATCTCACTCTCCATGACCTGACACACACCACTTTGAGAAATGATTTTATAGACTCATTCCAACAAATGTGTAAATTAACCAGCAGAGTCGTTTTGTTTTAAGAAGAAGTATCAAGACTTCTACTCAAAGGATTCAGTTCAGAGGTGTCCAGACATTAACTAAAGAATAGCATTTTGTGGAAGTGTATCTTTTGAATCTAAATTCAGTCGCTTTGAAAGTTTGCACACAGGAAAAATACTCAAAAGAAAGGAAGTAATGAGGATTTATAAGTTCTCTTGGGTGATACTGAAAAAAGGAATCTTTTTTCACACGGTCTTCGCTTCTCTCCCATTCTGGACTGTCGGAGGAGAGACGACTGAAGTGAAACCAGAAGATGCTTGAAAAACACCCAAATGACGGGTACATCCTAGCGCAGACCTGCACAACACTGAGTTACATGATGAATAGCGCTATCCAGTCACTCAAAAGAAGCTTGCTCAGCATAATCAAATGATCAGCAATTACATAAAATCGACTGACTGCCTATTGTCATTATGGTCCTGTATACAGGGACCAAGGCTCTCTCACAGAGCTATTCGACAAAGGGATACATATCACACCAAGCTGGGAGACCACAAAAAGAACACATCCCTGAAATACAGAAATTCCCACTGCATCCTCCTCTGCCACCAGAGTAGCCACAGCATGCGAAGGATATTCCATGCAATGTTGTTTGAGGATTAGTGTGCCACAGTGGGTAAGGGTGCCTCCAGATCAGGCACTGACACACTCCAGCTATACATATAGCCTTGTGTCACGTCTCCGACTGGTTTCTCCAACTATAAAATGGGAAAACCAATAGAGTCTTTATTTTTTTGTTAAAGTTGAATGAGATAAGGTGTTTATATTACCTGGGATATAAAGCTTAGGAGGTTTAAATTAGCCTCCAATTAAAATAAATAAATTTAAATTAAAAAAAATAAATTACTACAGAAAAAAAATTTTTTAATTTTTTACACCCTTCAATAATAAATCTAATTGAAGGGTGTAAAAAATTAAAAAAATAAAATGATAGTGAAATGATTATGCTGATAACAACACTGGTATCAACAAAGTAATTGAGTTGAGAAGTAAGGAAATTCTAAGCCACTCAATCTTGTGATCAACACTTACAGTGGTTTAGAACACAGACCTGGAAACCAAGTATTTTTAACAAAAGAAAAATTTCCCATGATTAAGTTTCTCATCTAAAAATGAGATTGATAACAGTACCTTGATGATATACTTGTTGTAAAGATGAAATGAAGCAACATACATAAAAAACTTAGAGTGGTGCTTGACACAGAAGAAGCACAAGATACATGTTAGCTATTATTTATTAGTATCCTTGCCAACAGAGGAGGTGAGAATATGGCGAAGATATGGAGATAAATCTTGACAAGAAAGTCACTGTTTTCTAGAAGGATGGGGAGAAGTAAATGCTAGAAGGGCCTCATCATTTTCATTCTGGACATGTCCTTTTTCCGATTCATTGATTCACCTGCCCAGGTGGCAACCACAGGAGCCCAGCTGAGATTGCAGTAGTCATACTTCAGAAGTTGCTTCATTAGGACATGGCAGGTCTGATCATTATAAAATCACAACTGAATCTTTTCCACTGAGAACCTATGACTAATAACCTGATAATATAACCATCATTACTACACATAATACTTTTGAAAACAAAACCAAGCTTGGCAGTGAAAACTGTCTGTTAGGTGGTTGTCTACATGTACTGGGAAATGGTACAGACACACACACAGAAGTACCTAAAAGAAGCTCTGGCATTGATATTTCCAGGCTCAGAACATCATTACCATCACCACTGCCACCAGGATCGTTATCAGCATCATGATCATTTCTTTATACCTGCTACCATTTATTATCTATGAAATTTTGTTCTTAACATACTCACCTTGACTTCAGAAAGTAACTACCACTATGCCCATTTAATCTCTCTTTTTTTTTTTTAAACTCTTACGACAGAGGTGCTTTGGTCCTTTCCACTTCTGAAATTAAAAGCTACATAAAGCACAGCAGTACTACCATCCTACATTTTCCATATATAGCAAGGCCCATTTCGACACACAATAATAAAACACTGAACGAAGCACTCAGCTAACAATGGAACAAAATGAAATGTTTAGTTCATAATAATATATCACAGAGGGCCAATTCCAACAGTGACCTTCAAGGAAAGCTGTTCAGTCTTTTCCTGCAAGACCATTCCATTGTGCTTTATAATTAATAATTTCACACCTGGATATTGATGACAGGACTCAAACAGGCAATCAGCAGCCCCTCAGAAAATCCATCCCCACCAAGTGAGCAGAGGGGCTGGCTTGCCGAGCTCTATCAGCTAGGATAATTGTTAAAAATAAGGAGGTGTGTTGCCTCCCTGCAGAGGAAGGGGTGCCTGTACCGAATTACATACCAGATACACACAATTCAGTCCATTGGAACATTGGAGATATCCTCAGTAAATGCAAATAGTCAAACACAGCATGGCTAATGCAGAAAATGAAAACTGAATTGGAAAGCAGAATAAGAAATTGAAGAATCGCTAAGTATAAAAAACCAAGAAAATGGACAAGCCCAGGCCAGAGGCCAAGAGAAGTCACAGCCAATTTTCCAGGAGCAGTCACTGTTCAAATATTTAATAAGTCCCAACTATTCTTTTCTCTCTTTTTACTATTTATCTCCCATCTTGCCAACTAAATCCTACTCTACACTGCACTGCTAAGAACTCATTTTCTTCCAGCCTAAAACCCCTAACCTCCAAGCAGATTTGGATAATGCGATGGAAAAGCAGCCATGAATTTTAATACTTTAGACACCAGAGTACACCAAAAATCATACCAATTCCATACTTTTGAGATTATCTTTTATGGAGGAAAGTGACAAAACAGAAGTATCAACAATACGGAGAGCTGTGCCTCAAATGATAAGAGAGACACCCCCAAATTTTTAATGTGAATCAAACGAGGAAAAATTCTTGAGAGAAGAATGTTCCTTAATAGAGCTACTAAAGATATTGCTAGAAAGGAAATAATATTTCCCTCAGTGTTTCTCTGCATAAAATCGAGATCTGAATTAGGTTCACTTACCTTAAAGAAGGGTACAATTTGCCATTTAAATATTACTCAATCCTAGATTATTTATGTTATTTAACCCTTCAGAGTTAAGACTCACGGATCAGAGGTGATGGAAGATATCACTCTGTGGAATGTTCAACAGAGATAGTCACCATACACGAGGCAGTCCGGTAATCAACAGTTGTGTTGCAAAAATCGGTTTCACTTACCTAAACATAATAAAAAACAGAAAATAGGAGAAAAAGTTTAACAGATTTCTTTGAAATCAAAAGATTGTGTTTGTTCCTTGCCACCCTCTTCCTCCCAATTTTCATAGTCTCTTCACTTTCCAGGAAAGAAAAGTGAAGACATTTCCTCATCAGTGCTTCAGTACTGGTGTCAAAGACCACATAGACGCAGTGGAGAAGAGGATGCTTATCTTTGGCAATGGACAACAACGAGGTCCACTCTCTCTGTGTATCTTGCTCTGCCGGCGTCTCAGGTGGGAGAATGAGGGACTGTCGTGTTTTCAAAGCTGAAAGGCATGGGTCATGACCTTTGATTACAGGTATAGCTGCTCCTTGGGTGTTTCTTCCCAATCCTGCTCTCCCTTGTCTCAGGATGCTGCACAGGACCCCCCTTCTTTCAGCTGCCCTCACCTCACCCCACTCGATCTTAGCAGCCCAGTCCTGCTATGGACACAGTTCTCTCTGGATGCTCAATCTTGAGTGTTCTGCTTAGAAACCACCTCCTTTAAGAAGCATTAGAAATACCCTCCTTTAAGAAGCACTGATACATCTTCCAAGCCCACGTGAAGTGCTTCCTCTATGTGCCTAGCTCCCTGTCCTTATTGACAAAACAGAAGTTATAGCACTGTCCTATAGTTAATTCTTCACTTGAATGCACTGCTACCTCCTAACATGAGCTCCAGAGAGCAGAGTCTGCAATGGACTCCTTGTTTTTCTCACTGTTAACAAAGCAAGAACTAGGTTGCGGCCAATTTCAATAAACATTGGAGAATAAAACAATGAACTAATTAATAAGTAAAAAGAAACCAAGTAAGAATAAAAGAAAGACAGAGGGAGCTGAGTGCCTAGGGTGACTCGAGAATCTAGGTTTTATGGGAGAGGGAGCTGAGTGCCTAGGGTGACTCGAGAATCTAGGTTTTATGGGAGAGACCTAAGAATGTTACCCTGTTTCCTATTGCTCAACTTTAGGTTATGAAAACAATCACAAATAAACACAGAAGCTCTGGGCTAGAATATACATATGTCAAGGACAAAACATGGTAGGTACTTGGTGCTAGGTCCACTTGAGGATCCAGAGGATACAAAAACCTCTGAGTGACTGTTCTTGAAACCGTCTGTTTCATGTGTTTATGAACTTACACAAATGACCTTAGTCTCTAACCCTTACTTTTCTCAAATGTAAATGGAAATTGCCATATTTGGCCTATCGACATTACCACTTTTTAAAACTTTTTATTTTGAAATAACTGTAGGCACACAGGGAATTACAAATGAGTACACACAGAGCCTTGTGAATCCTTCTCCAAAGCTCCTTCAAGGATGATCGTATACATAGTAGATATCAAAAACAGGGAACAGCACCATTTGTTGAGAGAACCAAACGAGATGATGGAAATAAACATTTAATTCACTGTATTCTTTTCAAAGGTTAATTATTCCTTATTCAGGTCTTTCTGGTGGCTCAGTGATAAAAAACCCATCTGCCAATGCAGGAGTTGTGAGTTGGATCCCTGGTTCGGGAAGATCCCTGGGAGAAGGAAATGGCAACCCACTCCAGTATACTTGCCTGGGAAATCCCATGGACAGAGGAGCCTGGTGGGTTACAGTCCATGGGGTCACAAAAGAGTCAGACAGGACTTAGCAACACAACAAAAACATTCCTTATTCAGCCGTTATTATTAAAGTCTTACTCTATGCTAGGTACTGCACTGTACACTTGAGATACATTTGTGATCAAAAGATGATTGTTCCATGTCTTAATGGAGTTTATATAGAATGGGAGAACACAGAAAGATGAGATGATTAAAAGCCTGTGAAGTTTAATTTGCATAAGTATCTAAAAGCAGGATATCTAATTCAGACTAGAAAGAAGAATGTTATATTCAGATAAGGCGTCCCAAGGTGAATTTTCCAGTCTAGACTCTTTCTGAATGATGAGTTGAAATGAACCAGAGGAAGTATAAACAGGTGGAAGGAAGAGTATATGAAAGGCAAAAAGAAGGGAGAACATCTGGCGTATTTTAGTTTGAACAACTATCATACTTGTAGTACGGCAATATTATGATTCAGAATCATAAATCTGCATGACTGTACAAGTGTCACAATGAAGAGCAAAACCTAGAAAAAAGGAAGGGGGATAAAACAGGGTTTGGAAGGCTAGGATAAGGATTTACGAATATATTTTAAGAGCAATTGGGATCCAGGGATGTGTTTTAAACAGGGAAGCATTACAATCAATTGGCATACCCTGAATGCTTAGAGAGAAATGGATATGATGGGCATGTGCAGAGGTGGAGGCAGGGAGAGCAATTAGAAGTTGTAGCATTAAGAAGGGCAAGACATTACAGCTCATTTAGCCAAAACAGTGGACAAGGGTAGAGAGAGAAGGGGGAGAATTGCTTCATGACAGAACTGACTTCATTTGGAGATAAGCTGGATCTAGGTGTAAAAGGGAGATAATAATAAAGGAGATGCCCATGTTTCCAGCTTGATTAACACACGATGGCATTGATCAATTCAAGTGGAAGGGCCGCTTTAGGTGAGGCAGAATAGTGAAAGTACTTTGTGAAATGTAAAGTGCTATTGAAATGTAAATACAGTTTTTCCTATGTTTCCATGGGGTTGGTTCCAGGACCCCTGTAGATACTAAAGTTCACGGATGCTTGAGCTCCCTATTTAGGATGGCGGAGTATTTTTACATAACCTTTGCATATCTCTCATCTTCTTTAAATTATCTCAAGATTATTTATAATAGTAATGCAATGTAAATGCTACATAGAGTTGTAAATATGATGGAAGTGAAGTGAAGTGAAGTGAAGTCCCTCAGTCGTGTCCGACTCTGCGACCCCATGGACTGTAGCCTACCAGGCTCCTCTGTCCATGGGATTTTCCAGGCAAGAGTACTGGAGTGGATTGCCATTTCCTTCTCCAGGGGATCTTCCTGACACAGGGATCGAACCTGGGTCTCCCACATTGTAGACAGACGCTTAACCGTCTGAGCCACCAGGGAAGTGGGATAAAATATGATGGAAGTGCTAGGTAAATAATTGCCACTGCATGACAGGTTCAAATTTTGCTTTTTGGAATTTTCTTGAAATTTTTTCCAAGTAATTTCAATTTGTAGTTGGTTGAATCTGTACATCTGGAACTGTTGGATCTGGAGGGCTCACTGTATTTTCCTATATCCAGAGTATGAATAATACATGCACAGATAATTCTCAAAACGATTAGAAAAGAAGTGGCCTACTTTTAGAAAGCAATGTCAGTGCATGGCTCCTACACAGCGTATCATAATTGGTTTGAGGTGCCATTTAGTAATGCCAAGACAATTCATTAAGAGAATCAAAAACAAGCAGGTGTTTCCATTACATTAGAGCATGCTCTAATAAACACACACACACACACACACACGCCAAAATAGGGCAGAATTAAACTTGCTGAAGCATCCGAAGAATACATTCAAGAAAACTGTAGTAGAGAGGCATTTTTCATTCAAGAATGGAAAGGAATACAAAATGAAAAGGAAAAATTGTTCAGGAGATTGGTAATTTAACAGGCCATCACACTTATTACTTCTCAGCATATCATCTAAATAAATATCCATCAACAGATCCTACATTCTGCCATTGTTTTGTGACTTAAATGAAATTAGTGATATATCAACCTGAAGGTGCCAGAGATCAATTAGACTATTATTTTTCATTAAAATGATTTGTGATTTGTGTACTGTCTGATCCCCCATACTCGATGATGTGTTGTTTTGAGATGAGGGGACATGTCTTGCTTACCTTTGAATTCCCCAGAGGGCATAGCAGAATGTGTTGCATGAAATGGGCACTCAAGAATATTGCTGAATTTTAGGAACTTCATCAGAAATGAAATGCATCAAGTTATACAAAATCGTTTATTTTCAACCTAATAGTACTGCTGGCGATTACTTTAAGAGAGTGCTAGTGTTGGTAAGGTACTTTGTCAACTTTTCAGTAAAACCCCTTTCTCTTAAGTCAACAAAACTAATTAATTAGCAGAGGGAAGTAAGGAGAGAAAGGGGTTGCTTTGAATAAATTCCAAGAAATGAATTTCTTTGAAGTAATAGGCTTATTATGTTACTAATTCATACAATATGCCTAACAAAATCTCAGAAACATTCATACCATTGTGTTATTTTTTGAATGTTTCTCTTAAGCATCTATTGCCAGTCCCCTTTTTAACTCATAGCAAATTGTTAATGAGACAGATGTGGGGGAGGAAAATGTGTGGAGGAAACCACAGCTAGCAATATCACATTATTATTATTAACTTTCATTATTCTCCATGGGTAAACCCTCTACTCCTCACTTGACCTAACTAACAAATGATTTTCATGCTCCCTCCATCTTAGTCCAGCATGATATCAAAGGACCTTGAGATGACAGTCTCGTCCTCTCTCAAGTGCATGGCATTTTAAACAATTTCTTATCAGTAGAGACTGAGGAGTCGATATGACTGTCTTGCTTTCACCTCCACTTTACAGCTCACTGGCTTTCTGAGATGACATTCCCAAAACCCAACAGCTGGAAGAGTAAGGCAGAGGATCACAGCCCTGCAATTAATACAGACATGCTGCTGACCTGCTGGTGCTGAAAAAGCTTTGAAAGAAACAGCAGAAGTGAAGGGGCACTGTATCTTATAAACCCACATGGCCCACATTGTGTGCTGCTTTGCAAAATGTGTTGTATATCCTGATGACATCCTACAATTCCCCTGATCTTTGAACAAATTACAATCTGTTTGTATAACAGGGTAGAGGTAGTTTTCAGCACTACAATTCCTTGTTTTTTTGGGTGGGAGAGAACACCAGAGGTGCCCACCAATATTCTTCACACCAGGAAGTCAGGAGGCCCTAACCCAGAAAAAGTCACTCAGATGTGGATTGGTAAGTGCATCTTAGCTAAGTTCATTACAAGTTCACATACTGTCTGAATAAAATAAAAACTCGGAAACAAATGCAGCTGGAGTAGTGGGTTAATGGTTTAGCTGCTCAGTTGTGTCCAACTCTTTAGGACCCCATGGACTATAGCCCTCCAGACTCCTCTCTCCCTGGGGTTTCCCAGGCAAGAATACTGGAGTGAGCTGCCATTTCCTTTGTCAGGGGATCTTCCTGACCCAGGGATCAATCCCAGGTCTTCTGTATTGCAGTCAGATTCTTTACCAACTGAGTCACTGGGGACACTGGAGTAGGGGAAATTGTAATTAAAGCAGGTTAATCTCTCCCATGTTTTCAGAGAATAACCCTGCTCCAGCTGCTTCACACTATATACAGTTTTTTATGGTGACAGGAAGGGAAAAATTATGAGGAACTGCCAAGATATCACCATGTGAAGAAGGCTACACTTATATAAATTTCTGCAGAAAACTCGTCGAGTTGGGATTGACTGTTACTGAACAGCTCCCTCTTCAGGTACTGACAGGCACTACAGGGACACCTCCGACCCAGTTCCCCACATTTCACAAGCAAGTCTTGCAAGTTTATGAGATCACTGCCTCACTTGATTAACCTGTTTGCTTTAGCAAGTCAATAGCATTTAGGGATGAGGGTAATATCCCAGTTCTAGGAACAACTCATGCCTACATGATTCAAAATGGCCCTGCAGAGTAACATGGACAGACCTAGAGATCATCATACTACCTGAAGTAAGTCAGCCAGACAACAGCAAACATCACAGGATATCGCTTATAGGTGGAATCTAAAACCTGATAAAAATGAACTTGTGTACAAAACAGAAACAGACCTACAGACATAGAAAACAAACTTAGGGCAACCAAAGGGGAAAGCGGGGAGGAGTAAATTAGGAGTCTGAGATTCATATATACACAGTGCTATATTTATTCGGAGAAGGCAATGGCACCCCACTCCAGTACTCTTGCCTGGAAAATCCCATGGATGGAGAAGCCTGGTAGGCTGCAGTCCATGGGGTCGGTGAGGGTCGGACACGACTGAGTGACTCCACTTTGACTTTTCACTTTCGTGCATTGGAGAAGGAAATGGCAACCCACTCCAGTGTTCTTGCCTAGAGAATCCCAGGGATGGGGGAACCCGGTGGGCTGCCATCTATGGAGTCACACAGAGTCAGACACGACTGAAGTGACTTAGCAGCAGCTATATTTATTAACAAAATAGATAACCAACAAGAGCCTACTGTATAGCACAAGGACTTCTACTCAATATTTCATAATTATCTGTAAGGAAAAATAAACTGTAAAAGAACATGCTGCTGCTGCATCAGGTCCAACTCTGTGCGACCCCACAGACGGCAGCCCACCAGGCTCCCCCGTGCCTGGGACTCTCCAGGCAAGAACACTGGAGTGGGTTGCCATTTCCTTCTCCAATGCATGAAAGTGAAAAGTGAAAGTGAAGTCGCTCAGTCCTGTCCAACTCTTCGCGACCCCATGGACTGCTGCCTACCAGGCTCCTCTGTCCATGAGATTTTCTAGGCAAGAGTACTAGAGTGGGGTGCCATTGCCTTCTCCTGTAAAAGAACATATCTACATACAAATATATGTGTATGTATGTATGTGTGTGTGTGTGTGTGTGCATGTGTATATATATAACAGAATCACTTTCCTATACACCTGAAAGTAACACAACATTGTATATCCACTCTACTTCAAAAAAAAATTTTTTTTAATGGCTCTGCAGAGGAGCTCCCAAGACTCAGTGCACTAAAAGAAACCACTTTTGTCTTATCCATTTCATTTGACACCTTTAATATTTTTCATTTGAGCAACCAAATAAGAGAATAAGATTTCAAGGCTGAAAGCTGGGGCTAGTTTTCAACCTTAGGAAGTGTCAAGAAGATATCTGTAGTGCAATAAGCTCTCTGTCAGAGCTGGTGCTGGTGGTAAAGGACCCACCTGCAAATGCAGGAGATGTAAGAGACGTGGGTTTGATCCACAGATGGGGAAGAGCAACCCACTCCAGTATTCTTGCCTGGAGTACCCCATGGACAGAGAAGTCTGGCAGGCTACAGTCCACGGGGTCACAAAGAGTCAGTCACAACTGGAACAACACACGCATGCAATCTCCTTGTCATTATTAGGTACAGGCGTCTGATAGCAAGAAAGAGAATCCTTTTCCTAAAATTAGTCTGGAACTTTTATTAAGTGGCCTCATATCCTAAAGGGAGAAGAATCCAGTTATAACAAGGATGGAAAGGAAAACTCATGTATCCTTAAGCAGTGTTGACTCTTTTCTTTTCGGCAGTACCCCACTGGATGGGTCATAGAGTGTAAACAATTATTGACTGTAGCAACACAAAAGTCAGCTGACTGAAGGAAGTAGCTTTTAGGGCCATCTGACTGATGGTTGCTTATTAGTCAATCTGAAGAATTTCAGTGGGAAACATCACCATTTCTCTTATCTAGAATTGTACATTAAAGATCCTACCTGAGTTCAAAGAGGTTCAAACAGAAAGTTTATAAACCTCTAAGTTCCATCCAAAAAAATCAACACTGTCAGAAGTGTGAAATGGGAAGCACTGACCTAAAGTTATAGCTATGGTAGAGGGTCCAAGTTATTTCTGAAACTACAGCTATTCAAGATGAGAAATCACTCTTGGTAAAACTGACTATAATCAAGCAGCATGTCTATCTTTGGAATGGACATATTCAGCCCGGAAACATTCACTAGAAGAGTATTTTTGCTTAAGTGAAATAAAACCACCAGTATATGTGGTCTTCAGAGTCAGAAGAGGCTCTGGCTGCTCTCTCACACTCTCTCGGAACAGAAGTTCTAGGAAAGAATGTCAATGTGATCCAAAGGAGCCCCGAAGGTGGCTTACCTCAGCCAAGTGCTGTAGCCTTAGAGGGGCTCAAGGGACAGCTCCAATCTGAACCCCCATACCCTAATCACATTTCCGTTCAGTCAAAATGGGAATGAAGGAGATTATGTCACATGGTTTATTACTGATATCTTCAAATATCTGCTTATGTCATACTGAGTTCTGGCCAGGAAAACCTCCCTCTTTTTCCTTTCCACTTCCTAAGTCCTTTCACTCTGCCTTCTAGAAGTAGCTAATAGCAAAAGTTCCACATCATAACTATATTACTGGCCGAATTATTAATTGAAATGAAAACATTTTAATGGGCATAAAAGTCACTTGGAAAGAAGGTGAAATGTTCTAGGCACTGCCTGCCTAGACGCGGCCCTAAAAGCAAAAGCTGACAGTCTGATTATTCTGCACATCAGCGTCCTCTAGTTGCTTCTGATTTCTAGAGTGGAGTTCCCTATTTGCATAAATGTCTCTCCTGATTGTTTGCTCTTCTTTGCATTTATGGGCAAAGCCTTAAGGGTTATTCTTCCCCTCTGATTAATCCCACTCATCATGTTACTGCAACACTGTCTCTCGTTAGCACAACCATAGCTGTCTTGCTTTTTCTCTGTACCTCAGTTGGAGATAGGGAGACTTAGGTCTGTGGCTCGGTCCTCCAAACCGGGTCCTGTCAACACCTATAGTACCTCATCCCTGTTTTCTTTCTGACATTTTCTGCTGTCTCCACTGCCACCCCATTATTCCTCTGCCATACCACTCAAGCCACACCAGCATCCTTACTCCACACTGACTCCCTGGCCATGTAACACTACAGGACACTCACACTGGCTGTCCACTCTAATTGGATAGACCAGTCGTCCCTGAGAAAGTTGCATAACTAAACTCTTACATCTCCTCCAAGTCCTCGCTAAAAATGTTAACTTTCCAGGCATACCCAGACCACCCCGATTTGATCCTAACACCTGGCCCCAGCCACTGCTTTAAATGCCCAGTCCCTTAATTGGCTCCACTTTTTCTTGTATTCCCCTTTTTACTTATTAACCTGTTAGTTATTTAGGTGTTTCTGCCTCTCCCACTGCTGCTGCTACTGCTGCTAAGGTGCTTCAGTCGTGTCCAACTCTGTGCGACCCCATAGACGCCAGAGCCCACCAGGCTCCCCCGTCCCTGGGATTCTCCAGGCAAGAACACTGGAGTGGGTTGCCATTTCCTTCTCCAGCCTCTCCCACCAGAGCTTTATATATATATACATATGACAGGCCATATATGGTATGTTTATCTATATAAAAGGTATATTTGTAAAAATTATGTATATGTAAAATACACACATATGCATATACTGTGTGTATATGCATGTCTCCAAAATTTTTTTTAACTGAATCAATGAAACATGGGCTTCTTAATGAATCTATTGTTCTCCTTCTTCTTGAAACTTGTAAGCCTTCCAAAGAATAGATTATCACTTGTCCTTCCGTCTCCTAGAACTTGCTGTCCCTGCTGGCACCCAGCACTTCTTTTATTTTGCTGACCCTAATTTTTCTTCTCTTATATAGTATTATTGGCTCTACTTTATTTATTATTAATCAAGTCTTCAAATCTCACTGTCAGTAACTGTAGCAAGAAGGATGTATTCCTGATCGAAAATAAGATTAAGTCTTTAATGTGTAGAACTGAAGGAAATCCAAATATAATCTCTGATCTCATCACCCATCAACCAATCAATGAGAATCTCTTCTCACTGTCCTGGAATTCTAACACACCTGTTACCCAAACTGGAAAACATCAAAGATGAATCTTTTCTTTTGCATGCAAACCATGCAATTTAGTAATAGTTACTCAACTACCACCAACCTCCTAATTAATCCACAGATTTGGTTGTTATGCCTTTAATCATTCCACTGATAACTGAGTCACTTTAGAAACACTCATTCTCTGCTCAGACTCGCCAACTAAATGCTACTAGAATCTTGTAGTAATAAAACACAGAAATATATCGACTCCCTGCCAACTTGTTCTCTTTCTCTTCTATGTGTCAGCTAGTGCTACTATGCAGACAGAATACACAGAGGGGAAACTAGAAGCTAGTAAAAATGTGTGGTCTGTGTCGCACGTGAGGCTGGAAAGCGATTCCTCATCTCAGTCCAGAAACAGGTTGGCCCTACTCTCTCTGAATTAAAGATTTCCCTACCCTCTGACTCCCCATCAGTAATTTCAAATCAGCCTGAAAATAACTGGTTTGGACCTTATTCCCAGGATCCTCTCTTCTGAGAACACATGATTGATTTTCATCTTCCATCACCAAGCAACAAGTGATGGAGGTTTTCTGATGGGGCCATATTTGCATGTGGTGATTCACACAGGTTCTACTGCAAGTGTCTAGTGATCCTATTTGCACTCTACCCTTTGATTTAAAAGGTGTTCAGTCATACCCACTGCCTGAATAACAACTTAAACGCTGACTTCTGTTTCCCCTTCTGATATTTATTTTCTGTGTGTCTTTAAAAGTGTCAGTTCACCGCTCTGAGCCTCAGTGACCAGAATGGAAAGATCTGGTTGTTTATCTGCCTTATAGAGATGTTGATGAGTTTATGTTTGTTGTTGCTGTTGTTATTTAGTTGCTAAGTTATGTCTGGGGCTTCCCAGGTGGTGCTCGTCATAAAGCACACATCTGCCAATGCAAGAGACAGATGTAAAGAGACACAGGTTCAATCCCTGGGTTGGGAAGATCCCAGGAGAAGGGCATGGGAACTCCCTCCAGTATTCTTGCCTAGAGAAGCCTGGACAGAGGAGCCTGGCCAGCTACAGTCCATAGGGTTGCAAAGAACCAGACGTGACTGAAACGTCTGAGCGTGCATGCATGCACACATCATATCCAGCTCTTCGCGACTTGTTGCTTGAGGCACACCAAGCTTCCCTGTCCCTCACTATTTCCTGGAGTATGCTCAAACTCATATTCATAGTGTTGGTGATGATGCTGGGAACAGTTTATGTATGGGGACATACAATTCATACCAACTGTTAAGATTCCCTCTAAAATATCATGGAAAGTTTTATTTCTTATCCAATGTTTGAGAGAAAAGGAATGGAGACGTTAAATGATACAGTTGCTCCAGACCCCTAGTTACTGCAGTCAAGGTGAGTGGTTCCATCAGGTCAGGTTTATGCATCATTAGCAAACAGACTAAAGGAAATTGTGCTTACTATGTAGTCTTTCTTTATAGGAGTGAATTTTGCACCCACTGAGATTTCCCATCAATGTAGAGAGGTCACCTGCGAGTGTAGGCAAGAATGTTAACCCTGCTTATCTTGAAGGCCTGCTAGCAAGGAAAAACCTAACCATTCTGAGGTCACCTGGGGCTCTGTTCATGAGATAAGAAGAGTCTTTGCTGAGAACAATTTGGGAGGGTTGAAGTATCATATGACCAACAGCTACTGTGACTTATTTTCTGACAGACAAAACAGAGAGTTCATGAAGGTATATCTTTATTTTGAATATTATCTTCCACGATCAAATACATTTTTGGGACACCCTGATGGAAAGGCCTCTTTTGTCAGTTAATAGTGTCTTCGACTTTGAAGATCATTTCCAAATATTAACTTTATCCCCCTCAAGCAGAGCTTCAACAATGCTGAAAACATTTAAAATAAGTGTGTCTAGAAGTGATTCTGAAAAGATTTCTGGAGATGTCTTGAATATTATAATAGCAGAGCTGGAATAAGAAATACCCTAAGGTAAGTATATGTTTTCTTATACTTTTTTCCCTCTTGAGGCAGTGAATTGTGAAAGTGAAAAACATGACATGTGGAGTCAGACTTTTAGTTTAAAACCTTCCACTGGGGTTTGTGAGCTGCGCTGACAAGCAAGTTGTTTAACCTGTCTGAGGCTTACTATCCCTATCTTTGAAGTGAAGAGAAGTATAGAGCCCAACTTACAAGATTATTAAAAGAAAAAAGGGTTTGTATGTTTCTCTATGTAAAACACTGGAATAGAATTGGGTATACGGCAAAAAAAAAATATCAGGAATGCTATCTATTTTACGTATTATTAGTACTAAAGTTAATATTTCAAAGATACAGAAGATGACTGGTACAGTGTCACACCACAAAAGAGGGGAAGGGATCTATGACTAGAATCTAATCCTCAAGTCAAAAAGATTTATTCTTCATCTCAGCCAATCTAGTTGCACTTACATATAGAAGAATCTCAAAAAAAATCACACGATGGACACTCAGATAACATACAGTGCAAGGGATTTAGTGGCTGAAAAAAAAAGCCTGTCTCTTGCAGAAAAGCTATGACATTAAACACTGCTTCAGAGATATTTGATCTTTATTTTCCATAGAAGCTTAAGATAAGTGACAGACAGGGCTCTGAACCAACAGCTGGGCTTTAAAACTGTCAGCATATGGTGTTTTTGTATTAATGTGAGCATCTTTCAGCAACTCAAGTGGAATAAAGTATTACTTATCCCACCCTCTTAACATCAATGGTTTGTGAACACAGAAGGAAGCCCCCGTGCAGAAATATTCCACTTCATGTTCCAGAGAACAAGCCCAGGGAAAGTAAATACATCATCAGATCACTATTATCAGACCTCACCTTAATAAAAACAGGAAGAGTGAAAATGATATGGCTCTTATTTATTTTTCCAACTAAATATAGAGCAGTCATCATCTATGGTTTCCATAATTTCATAATAATAGAAGGCATGCGTAAATAACGAAGGCCTGCAAGACCGAATTTATTTTCACTGCCATATGTAATTGCACTGTCCTGATAGTTATCATTTTGCCATTGACAAGTGAAAATGTTATCACAAGCTTGTATTTGGGAACAACTCACTTACAGGCCTCTTTGACATAATCTTGGGCGAAGGGTTAGATTGGCTTTGTCTGGGTCCTTCAGCTTCCTCATTTCTAAAAAGACCCTATTATCTTCTCACCACATCCAGTGGCTTTCTCTCATCCTCCTTAAATGTTTTGCCACATTTTTTGACCAGCCTCTTCCTTTGGTTCTTGTATTACTGCACCACCCTGCTCTCTCAGGTCATGAATTACTTTCTTTCTCGTAATTTGAGTTCTTCATGACCATAATCACAGACTTTCTCTGGGGTATAGTCACTAACTCTTGGCAATACTTGACTACTTTCTCTGAATGGGCCTTATTTTTTTTTTCTTTTCTTCATACTATCCTTAAGCAAATTGCCTCCTAATCTTTCTTTCCAGCACCAGCTTCTTCCACGGTCCCCAAATCTACTGGATATCTCTTCCTTGGTAATTTAATATTACTTGAATCTCACATTTATAACCACTTGAACTTGCTTCCCAAGAGTATCCCATTCTAACCAATGGGGAAATTTTTCTAGTTCACTGGAGTTGAAATTTAAGATAAACTTGTATTTCTTTCTCCCTCTCACTCCAATATCTAATCTACTGTTTTTCCATATTTCTTCTTAATGTCCTACGTCTTCTCATCTAATTAATTTTGTGTTACTAGCTCATAGCTACTTATCGCTGCCTCTTTTCTGCATCACCCCTATATTACCTTCATTAAGAAAGCACCTTCATCCTTTAAACATTTTAATTTTATTAAGTCACTTTCCTCAACAAGGATTTATATCACTTCACTTCTGTCTTTCAGATCAAATACAGTCCTCATGGTGGTACGATAGGCGCCATTGAACTCTTACAGTCATATTTCCCACGGTTCACAGAGAAGACTGACTTTCCTTGGCCATTCTGTACATATGCTAAACTCATCCCTGACCCCCAGTCTCTACTCAGCCCTTTCTCTCACCCAGAACATCCTCATTCTTCCTCTAAACCAAACAAATCTGATCATGGATTTCCCTTACCTCTATCAACTCAGACTTCTTTCTCTTTTCCAAAATTATCAGCATTTTTATAATTAAGCTCCTCAGAGTTTAATAATTTTAAGTTTGCTATTAATTTTATAAATATCATTCTTATAGCAATTTTTCTATTCCTCATTGTTGTTGTTCAGTTGCCAAGTCGTGTCTAACTCTTTGTGACCCCATGGACTGCAGCATGCCAGGCTTCCCTATCCCTCACTTTGTCCAAGTTCATGTCCGTTGCATCGGTGATGCTGCCCAACCATCTTATCCTCTGTCACCCTCCTCCTCCTTCTGCCTTCTATTCCTAAGTGGAGCCAAAGCTTTTTGTTTCTTATTATCTTCAGCACCTATCTTCAAGCTGTAGCTAGATGACAAATCTCTAATTTACTTACAGATTACTAGTTATAAAAGTATCAAAAAACTAGGTTGTGTTTAGTGATTATTTCTATTTAAATGCATCTTGTAAAGAGGGATGAAGGAGAGCAGAGCAGACCACATAGGAAATGGAGACAAAGCAGCTGGTTCTCAACTCAGCTTTTAATTATTGGAGGGGCATTCCTTAATATGAACGGACAGAAGAGAACTGCATCAGATCATCAGATATGGACTCATAATATTAGGCTGTGAACTAACTGTCCACAGGAACTCTTTCTTTGTTTTTTTAATCTCTGTCTCTCTAGTACCTAGAATAGAATATGTTGTTAGGCTCAATAAATTTAGCTCCTTCAAATGAATTCAGGTCTTCATATCAAGCAAATTAAATCCTAGGTTCTAACGATACTGACCCACATAATCTAATATGTTTTATCACTATACTTGTATATCGGCAAAGTTATATACAAATATACTGATAATGAATATTAGATTACATGGGCAAGATATATATGGCCTAATAATCCCACTTCTGAGCATATATCCAAAACAAATGAAATCATGTCATCTAAGAGGTAACTGTACCCCCACGTTCACACCAGCATAATTCAAAATAGCCAAGGTGTGGAAACAAATCAAGTGCCTGGCAACAGATTAACAGATCAAGAAAATGTACTGTGTATATGTATACACACACACACACATACATATAGTATATATATGTACAGGCTTCCTTGGTGGCTCAGACAGTAAAGAATCTGCCTACAATGCAGGAGGCTTAGGTCCTATACCTGGGTCGGGAAAACCCCCTGGAGAAGGAAATGGCAACCCACTCCAGTATTCTTGCCTGGGAAATCCCACTGGCATGGCAGCCTGGCAGGCTGCCGTCCATAGCGTCACAAAAGAGTTGGACACACATGAGTGACTAACACTATCAGTGATCAACAGAGCAAGAAAATGTACTCTGTGTGTGTATATATATATATATACACACACACAGTATCTCTCTATCTATATATGCTGCTGCTAAGTCACTTCAGTTGTGTCCGACTCTGTGCGACCCCATAGACGGCAGCCCACCAGGCTCCCCATCCCTGGGATTCTCCAGGCAAGAACACTGGAGTGGGTATCTATATATAATGCCACATTATTATTCAGCCTTTAAAAGGAAGGAAATCCTATCATTTGCAACAACATAGATAAATCGAGAGGGCATTATGCTAATTGGAATAAGCCAGATAGAGAAAGACAAATGCCACACGGTATCATTTATGTGTAGCATCTAAATAGATGACTAATTTATGGAAATAGAGTAGGCTGCCAGGAAAAATAGGGAGCATTTGGTAAAAGGATGCAAAATTTCAGTCTTAAGATGAATAAGGCCTGAGGATCTAATCTATAATATGGTGACTATAGTTTATAACACTGTATTGTAACATCGAAATCTGTTATTCTCACACACATAAAAAAGGCAAACGTGAGCTGATGGATGTGTTAATTAACTCAATGGGGCAGAAGAATTCTTTCACAATGTATACATACGTTAAATCATCATCACATTGTACACTTTAAATCTTCCCATTTTATTTATAATTATACCCTAATAAAGCTGGAGAAAAAAAAATGATAGAAATGCAAGAAAGATAAATAACAGAACACTGGAGCCAGCAAATGTCCCAGATGTTGAGAGGACAAAGGGGCAAATTTCAAAGTTCAGGCCAAAAAAATTAACAATTTCTCGCAAAATTCTAGGAAAGGAAACAATAAATGATGAATTTTGGTCATGAGCTTGTTAATGAATTCAACAAATACCAATTAATGTATCCATGTGTTTGTGGGTACATGTTGGTAACTAAGAGACAGGATGTTGACTCTGATGAAGCTTACATTGTATTAAATCAGAAAAGAAATCAGTAACCATCAGGTGTCTATAGGCAACTCAATAAAGTAATGTCAAACTTCAGAGATAGAGCTCTTGAGTAGTAAAACAGGGCGGTGCCATAAGCAGTCCTCAGTGCCACTGATTTCTGCTGAGAATTTGACTCTGTCTTCTGAAAAATAAGGTGGTGAAGTGTAATCTTTGATTTTAATTGCACTTGAAAAAGGTTCTTTCCCATTCGACATTCAATACCTTGTCAAATTTTCAGGTGACATAAAGCTGAAAGCCATATCTAATACAGCAGAAGACAAGACTTAGACTCAGAATGGTCTTTGACAAGCTGAAATACTGTGCTGAAACCAACAATTTAAAATGTAATAGGAGTAAATGTAAAATCCTATATTTAGCTATAGATATCACTTTTTAAACAGGATGCAGAAAGCAATAACTTATGAAGAAAAATAATATGATAAACTATTAAAATTAGAAACAACATTCATCAAAACACAACGTTAAGAAAATTAATGGGCCTATCACAGACTGGAAGAAATATTCACATAGTGTATATCTGACAAAGGACTGGTAACCGGGATACAAAAAGAATATCTACTGTACAATATAAATAATTGCAACTCTCTTGAAAATATTTCAGAAGATGTATTAGAAATAGACGCATGGGTAGAGGAATGATAAATGCAGAAGTGATAAAAACAAGTTTGCAAATGTTAATTATAGAATATAGATAATGAGCATATGGGTGTTTACAGGTTTTTGCAACTTTTTGTATACTTTTCCAACATTTTTGTAAATGTTCCCAATCAAATGTTGAGAAAAAGAAGGTTAAAATGATATATATGGCAGAAACTCTCTCTTATTTAATAGAAATTTTAAAGGCAAAAAAGAAAGAGGCTACAAAAGTAGGTAAAAGTCCATGTGTCTATCTTACTGTGTGTAGCCTACAGCTCTACTGGGAAAATCTGGGCAACAAAAGTTTAGCAGTGGTTTTCTATAGTAAGCAGAGACAGAGAGGGGAAGTAATTTTTCATTTTTACTTATTTGTATTTCATAGTTGCCCGATAGTGAATGTGAACTGTGTATTTTCAAAATCAGTACTTTTGCATTCATGTTGATGTATGGCAAAACCAATACAATATTGTAAAGTAATTAGCCTCCAATTAAAATAATTAATTTCTAATACAAAATTAAAATAAAAAATGAAAAGTCCCATATTTTAGATAAAAAGAAGATCATGGGATTTATTCACTCAATTGGCAGTAGCAATGGACAGGCAAACAGAGGGCAGAGTGGTGTGGCCTTGGCAGATGGCTGTAGGGGACTAAGCAGCTGAGCAAATCATGAGTAAGAGAATTCTGCATGGGGAAAGGAAACCGCGTAGGGCGCACTTCCTGTCTCCCCACAGTCCGGACACACGGCATTCCTTTCACTTCTCTGAGCACAACATCCCTCTACTCTTCTAGGTCTTTACTTTTCTGCCTATTATATGCTTTCTCCTCTCTCTCTTCTTGTCTAAATGTTACTCATCGCTCAGATCTCTCTTCCTCAAGGAAAAACCCTATAACTTCACAGACTAACTTAGGACCCCTTGTCATATCTTCTCATAGCACATGACAATTTTGTATCATTTATGATAATAATAGCAGGTTTATTGTGGGATCATTTGCTTATGACCAGACACCATTGCTAGAATGGATGCTGTGCATCAGAGGAACTGAATGCCCAAAGTAGTGCCTGGCACATTAGAGGGGGTTCAATCAGTACTGCTAAATAAATGAAGTTGCTGAAGTTAGTTCCAGATCAGTTAAATTTACATCAGCAGAAGAATGCCAAGCTGGTAATGTTCAGCAAGAGTCTAAAAATCGGTGTCTGCAGTTATCTAGAAGAAATGCAACTGGAAATAAGGTTGTGGGTAGCATCAGAAAGAAGGTATTTGGTGGTCTGAGAGTGAATGAGTCCTTTCAAAGGAAAATATAGATAAAGAGAAAGGCAGGTGACTAAGGATAAAACCTATCTGGTTGATTTCTTTATCATTCCCCTTGATCCTCTTTTATCTTATGCTGTTTGTGTCTTCTTATCTCATTCTTATTGTAGTGGAAATAGGGTGTCAGCTTAACTAGCACTAAATTAACTACAGCCCTAAGCATGTGAAGCGATGATCTGCTCCAGAACAAGCTTGCTGTTTCAAATCTTGGCAGCTTAGACTTGGCTTCCAGGGTCTTTACTTTTCTGCATGGCTGGGAAAGATAGGCAGCAAATGCAGGGGCAGATTCTTAGATAGTACTGTTTCAATACTAACAGAAATGCCAGGAACTCATAGGGCCTCTTTCTTTCACAGCCAACAGAGTCATTATTCTATTTAAGATGTCCATTCTGTAAGTATTTATTTAATGCCTATTATATATCAGAAGTTAGGCTTAGTAATAAAGGTCACTGCCCTAATGAGCTCATGGTCTGATAGTCCAAGAGATCATAAAGATACAAATGAACAAGTATTCAATTACCAATTTAAGATGCCATTAGGGGTATGGACAAGCAATGCAACAAAGAAAACAGGGGAGGGGATGGTCAAGTAGGCACGTTTCATATGATGTTTCATCTGAAAATCTAAAAGATGAGATAGATTTAGCTTTGTGAAGGGGAGACAGAAAAAGTTTCCAGTGGAAGCAGCAGCATATGAAAGGCTCAAGGCAGAAAATTATTTAGGGTATTTGAGGACCTCCCAGCAAAATGGGAGCAGAGTAGAAGAGAGGAAAAACTAGATTTGCAATGGAGGTGGGAATCCAAATCCTTCAGAGTTCCACGGCTGTGCCTAAAAACCTGGGTGTCAGGGAACAATCACTGGGAAACCATGGATGGGTTTAATCACAGAAGAGCCATGACCCCAGGGAGCAGCCTTAGACATCCCAACACTGGACTTCAAAAAGGATGGTCCCTACCTTTTTTTCCTGGCTGGTTGATACTTGGTTTTTGTTTTATTTTTCCCCTAAGAATCCTGAGCCTGTTGAGGGCTTTTCTCTTACTTGTATGCCAAACGAATTTCTAAATTAGAAGTTAGACAGCTAATCTACCAAATCCTTCAAGGAGGAAACCGAAAGAAATTTGAACCATGTAGTCATGACAAAATAAGAAACAATATGTCAGCATTTAGTGCATTTTTTATCTTCAATGAGTCATTTTAAATAAAAAATTAATAACCTGCTATTTATGTCCTCTGATGACTGAAAAAAAAGGCAACCCATTTTATAAAGGGGTGAAAAATGGTGAAATGTGTCAATTGCTTTTGACATATTCCTAACAGAGAAGGCTGTTAAATACTAGAATGAGCTCCCTAGAGCTTCTTCCTGAGGCCATTAGAAATTAGATACTCATTTCTCTGGAATAATTGTGGGACTGCCAGGTCGAAAGTAACAAAGATGGACTGCATTTTCTTTCAAGTTTCCCCTGTGATGAATAGTCTAAGAGTCTTGAAGTGACTCTAGGAACTAACAGGTTGTTCAACAAAGAGAGATCAGACCTGGAAAATTAGTAGGTGCTTCATAGATACTAACTGACTTCTTGGGTGAGAAGAGTAGATAGTTAAGTGTAATACTGCTAGAGGGGGGAAATATCTGAATAATGGTGAGAAGCTGGTTTTTAACAAAAACCATTTATACTAAGGCACATTCCGCAGAATAGTGTGAAATGTTCTCAGCCACCGTGAGTTAGTCAAATTTAATTTAATGTGCTTTGACTAGCACATCACACATGAAAGATGGAGGCACCAGGGTCAGATAAGTCAGAGTTGCCAGGAGGCAGACAGTGGAAGGAGAGAGGGCCAGCCACAATATGGTGGCAAACGCACGTTGTGGGTAAGCCTGGCCAAGCAGGATGGTAAAAGCAATGATCAATGCAGCAGAAGTAGAAGATGGGGCCCAAGCAGCCCCTTGGAAGGAACCTACCCACTGGCACAGGCAGTGCACTGCCAGCCAAGGAGAGGATGGATCAATGGAAAACATCTAAATCAGGTCGGTTCAGCCCACTGGCAGCAAGGCAAGCCAGTCCACGCAGAGCCAAAGGCAGAGTCAGTACATCCAGAGGAACATGAGATGGGCAATATCCACAGCATGGATTTTACAGAAGCCCACCAACTGGCAAAGGCAGCACATTAGAGCAGAACAGGAGATCAGTGTGCAAAAGCCAAGAGACACGATTTGAGCTGTGCCAAGTGAGCAGAATAGTCTCTAAGGGACTGTGAGCGTTCTACCAACCAGGAGGGCTGTGGCATTGTGAGAGTGCATACACATTGCCAAGTGCAGAGCTGGGGCAGGGATCCTGGTGGTGGGCACGGATGATGCACAGAGGAAACAGCTAAGCTACCCTAGTGTAAACTCACAGGCCCCTCGCATCCCACCGTCCAAAAGCCAAGCTGAGAGCCTGGGCAGGCACTGGGAAAAGAGCCAGGAAGTCATGGTCCCCACTCTATCCTTGCCAAGTGACCATGGATAGAAACTCTAACTTGCCTTGGGAACCCACTTTCTTATTGTTATCTGGGAACTTCACTTCCCTCCCCACACTGAATCACACTGATCACAGCCAAGCTGGAACTGGGGTGACCCATGTGCTCACAGTCTTCGCTAAGGCCATCACTCCTCTCTGAGATCCCTAAATGCCTGCTCATCTAAGGAAATGCCGGTTCATGCATGTTCCTCCTCTTGCTTTCAGTCTGTGCTCTTATATTCCTTACCTGAGGGCCTGAACTACTCTCCATCGCCTAGAGTTACTCAGGAATCCTTGCCCAGAGCCCACATCACCTCCAGGAGCACAAGAAGCAGGCTGTGATTATTCCACTTTGGCCTACTTCTTGAAATAAAGTCATCATGCTGCAGGGTCAGCATACATCATTTTAAAATTCTCCATTCCAGTGTCTATCAGGAAGCCTAAGACTAACACCCAACATAAGCAAAGTCATGGTCCACAAATTAAAATTATTTCTTATCTCAGCATATTATAGTTTAAATGTCCTTTTGCCCCTTTAAGACCAGGCTATCAAGGCAAAGGTTTCCTCTTCCTTTAAACTCATAATGTGAAAAAAAAAAAAAAAAAGATAATCTGAGTGTGTCCAGTCCATCACATGGCAAAGATGAAACTCCTCTTGACAAATAAATGCTACATGTGCTCACCAAAGGAAAGAACTTTCCAGAGTAGTAACAAGCTCACTTGTATAAGCACTAAGGGAAACATCTTCTGTTATTCTCCAAAGGCTATCTCCCCTCCTCTTCTCCCTTCCTCTCCTTTCCTTTGGCTGCATGTCTCTTAGCTTCTTTTCCTTTCCTTCCCTCCTTCACACTCTCTCTCTCTCTCTCTCTCTCTCTCTCTCTCTCTCTCTCACACACACACACACACACACACACACACACACATAATTATATCAAGTAAGCAGTACTCTGCTCAAGGGCCTCATGAGTTATGTTTTATTTGTCATTTGGCTGGAGGAGGAGGGGTTCTTTTTGTATTCAGCATCTGTACTAGGTTCCTTCTGCTGGATCCTTCAACACTGTCAGTCTAGACAGCTTTTTAGCTATCAGCTAGAGACTTGTAGACTTAGTATGTATAGGTGTGTGTGTCTGTATTAGTTAGTGAGTATTAGTCATTCAGTCGAGTCCAACTCTTTGCAACCCCATCAACTGAAGCCTGCCAGGCTCTTCTAACCATGGAATTCTCCAGGCAAGAATAGTGGAGTGGGTTGCCATTCCCTTCCCAAATATGTGTGTGTGTGTATACAAACATATCAAGTATATATATACTATATATAATATATAGGTATATACTATGTATACCTATATATACAAAAGTATATAATACATCTGTATACTACCTGTACTATAGTATATATAGTATACATATACACAGCATACCTATATACAAAGATATATAGCATACCTATACCCGTACCATCCTCAAGAAAAATAAATGCAAAAATGCAAAATGGCTGTCTGAGGAGGCCTTACAAATAGCTGTGAAAAGAAGAGAAGTGAAAAGCAAAGGAGAAAAGGAAAGATATATCCATTTGAATACAGAGTTCCAAAGAATAACAAGGAGAGATAAGAAAGCCTTTTTCAGTGATCAATGCAAAGAAATAGAGGAAAACAACAGAATGAGAAAGACTAGAGATCTCTTCAAAAAAACTAGAGATACCAAAGGATCATTTTATGCAAAGATGGGCTCAATAAAGGACAGAAATGGTATGGACCTGACAGAAGCAGAAGATATTAAGAAGAGGTGGCAAGAATACACAGAACTGTACAAAAAAGATCTTCACGACTCAGATAATCACGATGGTGTGATCACTCACCTAGAGCCAGGCATCCTGGAATGCGAAGTCAAGTGGGCCTTAGGAAGCATCACTACGAACAAAGCTAGTGGAGATGATGGAATTCCAGTTGAGCTATTTCAAATCCTAAAAGATAATGCTGTGAAAGTGCTGTACTCAATATGGCAGCAAATTTGGAAAACTCAGCAGTGGCCACAGGACTGGAAAAGGTCAGTTTTCATTCCAATCCCAAAGAAAGGCAATGCCAAAGAATGCTCAAACTACTGCACAATTGCACTCATCTTACATGCTAGTAAAGTAATGCTCAAAATTCTCCAAGCCATGCTTCAGCCATATGTGAACTGTGAACTTCCAGATGTTCAAGCTGGACTTAGAAAAGGCAGAGGAACCAGAGATCAAATTCCAAACAATAATTTGATATATTAGGAGCTAGCTGGTAAGTGAAATCAATATGACTCCAAATGCTGTTACTGGCCCTGAAAAGTGGAGAGGAGCAATGTCCAAGCAGTGTGAGTGCTAGATTAGGTGTTCGCTGCAGATGATCTCCAAGTCCCTGCAGTATAGCAGCACAGAACAGCTACACAACGCAGTGTCAGGCAAGGGAACACAGGCATGCATGTTCCCGGTACAGCCCCCACCACACACACACACGCTTGGCAAGGAAGGAACACGGGTGATTCTGCTGGCCTTTCCAAGGGCCCTCTGCCCGACCTCATCATCTGCAGATTTAGATCTATACAAATGCTGGTTAGTTTAATTTCAGGGACTGTCTCTTGTTTGTGGGACCCATGGTTACAGGGTCACAACCCTATTCAGAGACCTGTTTGGTGCATTTCACCATGAGACACACTAATCCCTGACATGTCCATTCTCCCAGGATACACCAGCTCTCATCCTGACACTCTGTCCCTGAGACTCACCTTGTTTTCTATTATCTACCTCAAGCATCTTACTTGATGATCCCAAACAACTGCAGACCCCAAGTCCCCAGTGCCAGAGTCGGGAATTCCAGGGTAAAATCTCTCTCCCACCACTATGGCCAGTTTCTTTGATTTATCTTCCCTCCATACCACGGTACTCTCACGGAAGCAGATTTACAGGCCTGGAAAGCTGGCTTTAGAATATCACCATGCTAGGGATCTTTATTGTCACAAACATTGCTATTTCATGACCTTGGATGTTCCATACTGTAGGACCTTGGTTCCACGTGTGACAACTAGCATCATTCACCAAAGACCATTATGGCATGAAATAACATGCATACATTTGAGCTGGTAGGCACCGTTACCTTATGCTTCTAGTCTCCAGGGAAGACTGCAACCAAATTAGGTTCTCTGGCCCACACAACCCAAAACAGATTTCCTACGGCTTCTTCTTGAGGGAGTGAAAGCTGCTTAGAGCAGCGTGTAAATTCATGGCAAGAAGCAATAAAGGTGAGTTTTATACATTCCCATTATTGCTTCTACGTCTTTGCAATAATGTTTATTGACATGTTTGAACGGAGCACAAGCTGCAGTTCAGTTCAACTGTCTGTGAAAATGGGACATTTGTCAAGAAACAAACCTCGC
This sequence comes from Ovis canadensis, assembly GCF_042477335.2. Taxonomy (NCBI): domain Eukaryota; kingdom Metazoa; phylum Chordata; class Mammalia; order Artiodactyla; family Bovidae; genus Ovis; species Ovis canadensis. The sequence continues at coordinate 185,877,592 of NC_091245.1, forward strand.
AGTTTTTAGTGGCTCTGACAGTGGGTATTAGAAATGATATTGATGGGAAAAAAGAGACAGGAGGCAGGCCTAGAAGAGAGTGTTAAGGAGTATACTCAGCACAGATGCCTACAGTGGAGGGAGAAAGGATGGCTGAGGAGGTAAAATTGAACACTAAATACATTGAGGGACTACCGGCTGCCTCAAAGCATATGCCCATGTGTGGGGAGCAGTGACAGAAGCTCCCTTTGTCCCCAAAGCAAGGCCTCTACAGTGATGCATTCATTCGCAATTGGATGCTCACTTTGCATCTCCCACCCTCTCTGTCTATCTCTGATGATAATCCGGTTCTTAGAGTGTGTGTATCACTCTGTTCTTCAGGGTTCTCATGAACTCAAAAGCGAGCACAGCGACTACTTAGCACATAACCCACGTTTAGGCATTGAATCGGTTACTTGGTAACTCATAGGGAACACACCCGCTGTGAGTGTAAGGCATGGTTAGGTGCCAGAGCGCTGCACAGACCTTTCCTTCAAGGAATTGGCAGTCTAGTAGCACAGCATGGCTGCACTCATGGATCACAGGCGGCAGCTCACACAGACCAAGGGATGTAAGTCATCTATGGGTGCTAGTTTTCTTTTCCCCTAGCCAGTGGCCAAATGACTAGTTAAATACTGGGGATAACATAGGCATTTAATAGATACTAACTCACATCCCAAATATGAATGGATTTCAAATGTTCAAGGCAACAAAAAAAAAAGCTCTGCGGCTCTTTTCTTTTCCTTGTTCAAATCAGCACTCTGGAATCTCAGTCATTCATGCCACCATGGCATGGCCATCTCTGCAGCCAAACTGCCACGTTTCTAGCCTATGCTACCTGGCCCTGGTGAACTGATCAGTGCCTCCTTCCTCCTAAAGCTCATCAACAGATGAGATGGCTTTGACATCCACACTTACTTAAGGGGAAATTTTTACTAATACCTTCTGGACAGACAGACAAGGTAAGAAAAAGACTCATGACCATGGGACACATTAGGCTTATGATGTCACACTACAGGATTAAGATTGTCTTGTCCTGAGAAAGGCATCACAACCTCACAAAAAATTCAGAGAAACTAGTTGTATCTCTGGGAATCGCTATTGTGAGGACCTCAACTACAAGTTGGCACTGGTTTCTGGCAACCCTGAGTTAACAAAATTCCAAAGCTATAATTTCACTTAAATCCTTCCATAATGTACTTTTCCACCTAAATTTTAATCTTCTCTCTTTCTGGTGCCGCTCTAAGCCCACAGCTTAGTATTTCATTTCAGACTTGCCAAAGCCCTGGATTCTTTGCTATCTTTTCCTTCCCAGAGCTCTTTGTGAGTAAATCAAGCCCATCTCCATGACACCACACGTTACATTTAGGAGGTGGCCTCTCAGAATGTAAAAGGGATGTTAGTTTAACAGGATTGTTCATCATTACATGGATATCAAGGCACTTATAAAGCCTACTGTCGGCTGATGACATCCAAGATCTAGTTTCACCCATCTTTGGTGGTCTGCAAGAATGTTACAGTGCTGTAGAAAGTTCTAAACTGGTTTTGATTATTGCAAAGGCACAGAAGCTGTTAGGAGGGGAAGAAAAGAAAAGGAGGGGATGGAGAAGAGAATGAAAATGAGCATGCTGATCAGAAATCACCTGGCTCAGAAAAAAAGTAATTCATGGATAAATCATTATCCATTTAGAGGCAGCCAGTGTCAGCAAAACCTGCCTTAAATTAATCTATCTGCAGATCCTTTAAGATTTCTTATGCAGGATAGTACAGTAGGCAACTCAACTCAGCCATATCACAAAGTCTCTCATAAACAGTAATAAACTGCCATAGATTTTATTTCACATCTCAGCAATTCTGGCCCTAACATGATGAGCAGAAAAGGATGGGGGTTCAGGGCTAGGTTGAAAAGGGGCAGGGAGACAGCAAAATGCCTGCAATGGACAGGCAGGAATACCTCACAGTCAGAACATGAAAATTTAGACAACAAATTCAGAGAGGTGATATTCATCAGCTATGAGTGCACTGGACTAGCAATCAGAAGTTATGGTCCTACCAGTTACCAACAGGGTTTTTTTTTCGGCAAGTCACCTAACTGAGGAGATAATAGCTACCTAGCAAGTTGCTGCAGAGAAGGCAATGGCACCCCACTCCAGTACTCTTGCCTGGAGAATCCCAGGGACAGGGGAGCCTGGTAGGCTGTCATCTATGGGGTTGCACAGAGTCGGATATGACTGAAGCGACTTAGTAGCAGCAGCAATAGCAACTTGCTGAAAATATGAAACGAGATTTTATGCCTGAATGAACATTGCAAAGAGTAAAGAATGTTATCTAATTACAAATCTATAACTTGACCATGTATCTATCACATGCCAACCACTATACATACACCCAGCTCTCAAAGTGCTGATGATGTAACAGGCATGGGAGAAAACTGTAAATATCCCTTTAGGAAACATTTTAGTCACTGCAAGAGGAGAAACAAGTGCAAAGGGCTCTAGAAATCAAGAGACGAATATAATTTGTGATGGAAGGGAATATTATCACGTGCCTGTCTGACACATCATTAAGATGTCAGTTTCCCTTGGGAATTTGTTAAACCACTTGCACCTTAACATCGAAAATCATGTTTGCTTCTTGCTTCCCTTAGTGAATATAAAGCAACACCAGGAATTAATAATAAAAATAAACACAGTAGTAATTTTAATGTCTGGAGTCACTATATATTTCACCATGTTGGTATTCTAGTAACTGGGTGTGAGCATCTAATTGTAATTATTATTTATACTTACATGAAATCTCCTTTAGGGAATTGCTTTTAAAATATTGACTAAAACTCAAAGTAAGTACTTATTCCTTGGTTGAACAAGCAGATCAACAGGACATGGGAGGACATTAACTCACTCACTTGATTTTTATACATGTGTTGCTATATTGCATATAGCTATGATGCATATCTGTATGATAGCATTAAAATGATATAAGAAATTATGTAAATATCATTTAAGTATAGAAAGAGCCTTAATCATTTTTATCCTTTTTTGTTGTTGTTGTTATATGACCTTATTGATTCCTCAAGAAGCAACAAACATATCCTTTCCATTTTACCTGTTAGAGAATGAAGTTTGGGGGCACTCGATGTGGAGACAGAGTCCAAGTCCCAGGGACTCTTGTTGCCTAATTCATTGCTATCAGCGATATCTTGAGGCTTTCTTAAGACACCTGTACATCTTAAGGCTGGCATTTGTCATCAGTACTGATCCTACAGGAAAGCTGCACTTGTTGAGTTCCTGAAATGGTATCTTAAACGGCTTGGATACTCAATCAACACTGTGAGTGATTAAAGATCAGAGATTTGATACTTTCAACAAACTGACTCCCAGAAGCCACTGCTTTATAAAGTTAGTACTAGAAAAGTCTGAGGAAATCTCAACGGACAGTTTGGAGGAAGAAACTAAATTTCTGTAATATGTACTTAAAATGTAAACAAAGTTGTAAAATTCTCTGAATTTGGATTTTATTTTGCTGGAGTGGGGTGTAAACTTATCTTTATAATATTAGTAAAATACCCATCTAAAATATTTATTTCTGCTTTATTGATTACCCTAAAGCCTTTGACTGTGTAGATCACAACCAACTGGAAAATTCTGAAAGAGATGGAAATACCAGACCACCTGACCTGCCTCCTGAGAAATCTGTATGTAGGTTAAGAAGCAACAGTTAGAACCAGACATGGAACAACAGATTGGTTCCAAATTGGGAAAGGAGTATGTCAAGGCTGTCTATTGTCACCCTGCTTATTTAACTTATATGCAGAATACATCATGTAAAATGTAAGGCTGGATGAAGCACAAGTTGGAATTAAGACTGCCAGAAAAATATCAAAAACCTCACATACGCAGGTGACACCACCCTTATGGCAGAAAGTGAAGAGGAACTAAAGAGCCTCTTGATGAAAGTGAAAGAGGAGAGTGAAAAAGCTGGTTTAAAACTGAGCATTCGAAAAACTAAGATCATGGCATCCGGTCTCATCACTCCATGGCAAATAGAAAAACAATGGAAACAGTGACAGGCTTTATTTTCCTGGATTCCAAAATCACTGAAGATGGTGACTGCAATCATGAAATTAAAAGACACTTGGTCCTTGGAAGAAAAGCTATAACCAACCTAGAGAGCATATTTAAAAGCAAAGATATTACTTTGGCGACAAAGGTCCATTTAGTCAAAGCTATGGTTTTTCCAGTAATCATGTATAGATGTGAAAGTTGAACTATAAAGAAAGCTGAGCGCCAAAGAATTGATGCTTTTGAAATGTGGTGTTGGAGAAGACGCTTGAGAGTCCTTTGGACTGCAAGGAGATCCAACCAGTCCATCCTGAAGGAAATCAATCCTGAATATTCATTGTAAGGACTGAAAACTCCAATACTTAGGCCACCTGATGCGAAGAACTGACTCACTGGAAAAGATCTTGATACTGGGAAATATTGAAGGCAGGAGGAGAAGGGGACAACAGAGGACGAGATGGTTGGATGGCATCTCTGACTCGATGGACAAGTTTGAGCAAGCTCCGGGAGTTGGTGATGGACAGGGAAGCCTGGCATGCTGCAGTCCATGGGATCGCAGAGTTGGATACGACTGAGTGACTGAACTAAACTGAACTGAACTGACCCATCTATAAAGTGAAAAATTCAGAAAAGATTATAAGTATTTTACTTATGCAATGCCAAACTACATACATATTTGTAACTATTAACCTGGATGACAATATACTTGAATTTTCATCTGAATATTTTAAATTATATATTTGAATCTATGCCTACTGTATCCAACCTTTAATGTGCACATACATGTAAAATATAGCTAGCAGTTCCTACCCACATGATTATTTAGCATATGATTAGACAGAAAACTGCATATATATTGAGTCAGTGTAGGAAGAAAGAGTTTCTGTTGAAATGTCAAGAAGCAGGCCCTCTTGGAGTATAAAAAGCATATTATGTGCTATGTAGTGTCTGCAGACCCTCTGTCACGCTGGCTACCGTAAATCTTAGGGCTTGCCTACAAACATCTATTTAGGTGGAAACTTCCTTTAGAGAGTTACAAAGGACTTCTAAAACATTGATTAACACTTGAACTTCTTTAAAACTTCTTATGAGGTGTGTATCATCCTAAGGGCAAACTTGACTTAGCTATACCAAGGTGGACTTCTATTAGCCTTTGAGACCTATTTTAAATATACAGTATTTAACACCACTTATGATCTGGGCCCAACCTTCCTCTTCAACTTTAACTTCTGCCACTCACTAGCAAGTGTCCTGATCTCAGGAGCCTCCACTGAGACCTGCACTGTCTGAACACTCAGTGCAGCAGATAAACTGACATGGCTAACAGGAGCAGCCTTACAGGTTTGCTGACTGCTCAGTTTTACTTAGTACCAGGTTAAAAAAGAGTGATCTAAAAATAATTGGCTGTTTCTACCTGTTTTAGAGTATACATAGTTGGAATTCAAAACCACTAAACTGAATGACTTGGTTGAAAGAAATGATTTCTCATAAAAAAAGAGATAACTATTTTTCACAGGGCTATATAAACATTTTAAGTTAAACAGAAAACCATTTTGAAGGAGGTATGAGAAATGCTGAAAATGGTTGAAAGAAGTAGGATCTCCTATCTATCCCCCCTTTTATTTAAGATAGCTACAAACATCAGTATCTGATAGTCACTGACAAAGATGCATGAGCGCTTCCAGAAATATCACCTGGTGGTTAAGGAAAAAGCCAAGCACTTCATTCTACTCCATCTTCTGGTTTACAGCCTTTGGATTTGTAGCCACAGCTTCACCCTTTGCCAAAGGCTCCATGCTGCACGCTGTCATTCACACCGCCAGACTGCAACGTCTGCCAGGATTTATGGCAACCACGCTGCTCTCTCAATGCTAAGAGCAGATGGCTGGGCTAAGGGGCAGCAGATTGCCTGAGGGCAGAGACAAGGGTACGTGGTGTATGTGTGTGTGTGTGTGTGTGTGTGTGTGTGTGTGGCAGGGGAAGAGAACGTGGCAGCCATAGGAACACATTTCATTCTCTAATGAGCCTAGGAAAGTTATCCTCCATGAACTTCTTTCCTTACCGGCTTTAGTCAGCTAAGCTAAGATTCATGAAAGCTTCAGGAAGTTTGAGAAACTGCTAAAAGTGAATACAAAATGCTTAGGCATATTAATGCATTCTTTTTCCTGGGGAGATCTGCTGCTGCTGCTAAGTCGTGTCCAACTCTGTGTGACCCCATAGACGGCAGCCCAACAGGCTCCTCTGTCCCTGGGATTCTCCAGGCAAGAATACTGGAGTGGGTTGCCATTTCCTTCTCCAATGCATGAAAGTGAAAAGTGAAAGTGAAGTCACTGGGGAGATCTAACTACGTATATATAGTCAGAGAGTCTTGACCTCTTCCCCTGACCTTACACTATGACCTCACTATTGATATTGCAATATGATACCAAGAAGTCTTTTGGAACATCTGAATTATTTCAATTATTTACACTTATAGAAACACACAGAATAGACCCAAGGAAGCAGTGGTTTTGATTCAGGAATAAGCAGCAGTAAAATCTGAATTATAATAAGAAATTCTTAAAAAAGGTTGATACAAACTACAACAGGAAAACTCACTGACTATGCCCACACTGGATGCTGCAGGTAGTGTCACTTTTTTACAGTAGAAGAAAATCTTTGTACAGAAGATCTTTGTAGCAGTGGAGAGAAAAGAAGAATGCTACCAAAATCTATTCCCTCTCACTGAACCTTCTGTCATGAAACAGGAGGTATATTAGGGGAAAAGGAAGGAAATTCCAAAAACAAGATATGAGTCGAGTTTCAAACCAATTATAGTCCCACTCTATCATTCTCCCACATCGCCTCCTCTAGACAACTCTCTCTGATTTCATCATCAGTGGTTACGACGGACGGTTTGCCTTCCTCAATGCTTCCATGACACTCCAGTCCCAAATCCAGCACTGCACAGATCAGGTCCTACTTACCTCTTTATATTCCTATCTCCCTCTCTAAACAGTGAGCTTCTTGAAGGTAAGAATTTATTTTTAAATCATTTTTGAATCCATGGTACCTAATCTGCAACAGACTTGATAAAAGTGGTTAAACAAATGTACAAAATAGGGCCTTTCTAATAGTGTTACTGCTAATTACTGATAGGGTAGACTGGAGTATGACTGTGCTCAGTGTGTAATTCACAACTACAATTGCAATCTCTGCACAGCATATGCATTCAGGTAAGACTCGATGCTAGATTCAGGCACCACAGTCCACACACTGAATGCTGGAGTTTGGGAAGGTGAGGAAGGAAACATTAAAAAAAAAAAAAAAAAAAAAGGGTAATTGATGTTAGTGGCTTGGGATTCATTTACCATCTTTGTAAGGTTTATTCTAACCTATCCAAGTACTCTACATGTTAATTTCAACATTAATAAAATCTACACACTTGAATTTCCCAAAGTCCAATCCATAATTTTTACATAAGACAAGTGAAGCCCAGAGAAGGGACGTGACTTGTCCAAGGCTACCCAACTGGTTGCTAACAGGACCCAGAACCCAGGAGCAGGAGACTAAGGTCTCCAAAATCTTTATCCTTCCACAGTATCAAGTTGCTACAATTAATGTACAATTAATGTACATTCTGGCATGCAATAAAATAAATACCAGTGATAACTATTAACACTAGTATCATTGAGCTTTTTCAAACATTCTGAACTGTGTCAGTTAATTGTACAGATTTCTCTGGTTCTGCATCTTCCTGTAGGAGTTTAGAGGTTTTAACATTGCCAGGAATAGAATAAATCCAGGATAATAAAGATGTGGCAGAAAAACAAACACTGTGCTTAGGGGGGTTAGAAAACCAGATTGAAAATAGTAAAGGGTACACCGAAGACAATGTGTAATTGGTAAATCAGGATGACAAGCCTGGCATTCCTCCCCATCTGTGTCTGTTGGCATAGCTCCCCACACTGCCTCTCTGAATTGTCTGAGAAGGTCTACAGTGTACTTGAAAAAGCTCCATGACTCTTTGTACCTGTAGATGTAAAACCACCACGAGGTGCCTCCCAGGGGTGAGAATTCTATCACCGCTACTAGGAACTGGAAAGAAGGGAGACTTTGTTCAGTCCTTCCAACAACAGTCTCAGTTATTCCAGTGTTTTAAACAAGGGCTGGTACCACTTGCTAGGAGTGTTTGGAAATGCATGGGGGGGGGGTGTATTTTTGATTATCACAGTAACTAAAGGCTTTTGCTGGTATTTAGAGAATAGGAATGTCAGATGGCCTGTAGTACAAGGAGGGGCAGTCCTGGTCAACCACAGATGCCAAGAACAGCCCCACCATGAGAATCACTGAGAGTCTTCTCAGCTCCTGTGCCCTCCAGCAGCTCAGACAAAGGACAGCTGAGAAGCTTCTGTGAAGTCTCTGGTATGGGAGAGCTCCGGGGGGGTTGTCTTCCACCTGAGTGAAAGTTAACTATGACTTTAAGGGAAGACACAGAGTACAAAACTATAAGCACAGAGTTCTTGTAATACCTAAGGGCACTACAGGGGGTTGGGCAAGGAAGTCTAGAAGTCATTCCTGAATAGTTGGAGAATTACTGAAAGTATTCAATAATTATTATCTTCAAATTATTAATCTGGGAATTCCAGTGAGTAAAAACCTTTAAAGAAAGTAAGAAGACTAGGGTGTGTCCTCTAAGCCAGAGTACAATAAGGATATCTAAGATAGATCATAAACAATAAGACTCCTGGTTAAACGCTCAAGTGAGGGTAAAGAGATAGGAAATAAGGGTATAGAAAAGCATAAAGAGAAGAAAAAATACATACATATATATATATATATATATATATATATCGTTGACCTTTGAGTAACACAGGGGTAAGGGGCACTGACCCTACCCACAGTCCAAAGTTTCTATATAACTTTAAAGTAGGCCTTCCCTTACTCTGTTGCTGAAGGGTTATATAAATAATGTCTCTCTCTCTCTGTGTACACATATTCATATATATACATTCAGTTCAGTCGCTCAGTCATGTCCCCATGAATTGCAGCACACTAGGCCTCCCTGTCCATCACCAACTCCCGGAGTTCACTCAAACTCATGTCTATCAAGTCAGTGATGCCATCCAGCCATCTCATCCTCTGTCATCCCCTTCTCCTCCTGACCCCAATCCCTCCCAGCATCAAAGTCTTTTCCAATGAGGCAACAATTCGCATGAGGTGGCCAAAGTATTGGACTTTCAGCCTCAGCATCAGTCCTTCCAAAGAACACCCAGGACTGATCTCCTTCAGAATGGACTGGTTGGATCTCCTTGCAGTCCAAGGGACTCTCAAGAGTCTTCTCCAACACCACACTTCAAAAGCATCAATTCTTCGGTGCTCAGCCTTCTTCACAGTCCAACTCTCACATCCATACATGACTACTGGAAAAACCATAGCCTTGACTAGACGGACCTTAGTTGGCAAAGTAATGTCTCTGCTTTTTAATATGCTATCTAGGTTGGTCATAACTTTCCTTCCAAAGAGTAAGTATATACATTATATTTATATTACTATAACTATATATGACACATGATGCAGGATAAGCTTCAGCTACTGTGAAAATGAAAGCACATCAGAGCAAAGAACCCAGAGTAGCACCTCTTTCCCTGGAGATTCTTCAGCCAAGAATACTGGAGGGGCTGCCATTTCCTCCTCTGGGGATCCCTCCCGCCTGGGGATTGAACCCAAGTCTCCTGCATTGGCAAGCAGCTTCTTTACTACTAGTGCCATTCGGGAAGCCCATTCATTAAATACAAGGTCCATTCTCAAATCCTACTGCTTTGCTAGAAGTATTCAGTGCCTCCCCCACCTCCATAACCTTGAGCTATTCCTTCTTGGATCTGTGAGGACCACTTTCTGTTCCCAAATCTGTCCACCAGACTTAATTTTTCATTGTTACCAAGTTCAAGTTTCAGTGAGGTAATCTGGTGAATTTTCATTCAATTCAGAATACAGTTATTAGGAAGTCACTCTGTCTTGGGCTACTTTATAGAATATCTGTTGTTTTTTAGTTGCTAAGTTGAGTCTGATTCTTTTGTGACCCCATGGAGCCTACCAGGCTCCCCCGTCTATAGGATTTCCCAGGCAAGAATATTAGAGTGGGTTTCCATTTCCTCCTCCAGGGGCTCTTCCTGACTCAGGGATCAAACCTGCATCTCCCACATTGGCAGGCAGATTCTTTATTACTGAGCCATCAATCAGGGAAGCCCTTTGTAGGGTAAAGAACAACGTAAATCATTCAACCATCAAGTATTTATTGAAGGCCTGTTGCTTGTCAGGTCCTGTGCAATAGGCAGTAGGGGGGATGTAAAAACGAGTCAAGAAGGGAAACAATTCATCCTCAAATAATTCAGACTCTAATAGAGTAACAGTGAGTAAGATTTTTAGACAAAGTCTAAAATGTCTGAATTTTGAAAAATCCAATGAAGTAGATATAGAACACTGGAAGAGCGGAAGAAAATATTCCACACAGAAGACACTCTGAGTTGAGGGTATACTGGGCACATGCCCTCTCCCTCACAATCGATCCTCTGTGTATCCATTAACAAAGCCCTTGTTTCTGAAAACTTTTCTATGTCTGAGCAACCAATTCACACTACACGACACCACATGGTTCAGAACTTAGTTATTTGTGGTATTAATCATTCAGTAGTTTTATTATTTAATTATCTTTTGTCTCCTGAGACACACGGTAATCACCTTTTGTGTGGAAACTGTACTATCTCTATTTTTTGTAGGTTGCTTAGAGTCACACACAGAACTGGACGTGCAACTGAGCATGTCCATGCAAACACAGGTTGCCTGGTGGCTTGTTGCCTTGAATAGAAAAAATATGAGAATTAGGGAGGAAGGTAGAGATGGATGAGTTGTCAAGAAAGACTGCTAGTTCAGTGGATATCTGCCAGTCATTGCAGCCAGCACCATGCTTCAGTATCCCACACAACACCTTGCACAAAGTAAGCATGACAAGAATAGTTACTGAAGTTAATGGACGGGACAATCAGTGTCTCTATGGAACTTCTATGATCTTGGTATTTCTATGATTTCCAGGAAGCTAGGCTGCTTGTCATTTGTATGGGAGAGATCTGTAATTTTCTGTTCAAAGTTTGGCTCTCTACTGATGGAGGTCATGGAACTTTCATTATCTTGCCCTAAATTGACCCCTTTTAATGCCATGACAAGGGATTAATCAGGGGTGCCCTTTCTAGACCCACCAGATTGGCGAGAGAGTGCATCTTATCTCTCAGAGTGTTAAAGTAGCTGACACTGTCTGCCCTGCTCTCTCTGGTCCTGTCTCCAGCAGAGGCCAGCATGTGGCACTCTTCATCCCTGACCCATGTATTTTTGACTACTGCTCTTTTTGATTTACTACACTGTCATAAAAGATGATTACTCCTTGGAAGGAAAGTTATGACCAACCTAGAGAGCATATTAAAAAGCAGAGACGTTACTTTGCCAACAAAGGTCCATTTAGTCCAGGCTGTGGTTTTTCCAATAATCATGTATGAACGTGAGAGTTGGATTGTAAAGAAAGCTGAGCACCAAAGAATTGATGCTTTTGAAGTGTGGTGTTGGAGAAGACTCTTGAGAGTCCCTTGGACTGCAAGGAGATCCAACCAGTCCATTCTAAAGGAGATCAGTCCTGAGTGTTCATTGAAAAGACTGATGTTGAGGCTGAAACTCCAATACTTTGGCCACCTGATGCATGCAAAGAGCTGACTCATTCGAAAAGACCCTGATGCTGGGAAAGACTGAAGGCAGGAGGAGAAGGGGACAACAGAGGATGAGATGTTTGGAATGACATCACCAACTCAATGGACGTGAGTTTGTGTAAACTCTGGGAGTTGGTGATGGACAGGGAGGCCTGGCGTGCTGTGGTCCATGGGGGTCACAAACAGTCGGACACAACGGAGTGACTGAACTGAACTGAAAACCCTTATTTGCTATATCTTTACTCCTACTTCAGTTAAAACCTGTTTAATCAGGAGTCTTATTTTTATATTATCCATTGTAACCACAGTACCGAGCACAACTGTAGGCACAGAGTAGGCAATCAATAAATACTTGTTGAAAAAGATGACAGGCCTTTGCATGAAACTGCTTTCTTAAGATTCTAGTGATCATTTACTCCTGAATCAGGCTATGTGCTTTAGTAATGTAGATTCTTAATCTTCTCTTAGGCTCTTCTGCACAGAAGCACCAATCTTAGAATAATTGGTCTGGGCTCTTTTAACATTCTGCATTTCCAATGCTGTTCACTGTCTATACAGTTAAACCTACACCTGCCCACGTAGATCTACTATCAATAACATGGGAGTTGCTTATAAATGGGGCTTATTCTCTTTTATATCTGTAATATCTTTAGCCAGAATATGGAAAAGCGGAAAGAAGACCTCAATTAGGCATGATTTTGTGAAGTGTGTGTCTTTGGGGGTGAAGTTGTGGTCCCTGTCAATCTAGTATGATAAGGGCATCCTGAAGATGAGAGATAAAGAAACCAGTGTGTTTGGGTTAGGATCTTGGAAAGAATAAGAGGAAAACTATTCATGGAAGATATGAGTTCTTACCCTTCTAACCTACCCTTTTTTTCTGGTCAAGACACTGCTGGTGATCAGTTCAGGAGAGAGGGCCTAAAGCATGAGAGAGATAAAGCGGTGATTATGTCATCTGCAATTCATCCCGAGGAACTGTGATGTGAGCACACATACATTTAAATATTTGAAAAGCATGTTTTAAAATGAGTATCAAAATGATAAATAATCTAAGTCAGAGAAAAATGCCCCAGCGTTTCCCTATCTCCCTTTTCTCATTATGGAGATAAATCCCAGATCAATCTCCAGACAGCAAAGGGAGTGGAAAAAAAATACTAGTAATCACAAGCACAACAGCAAAAGAAACATTGGCAGAAATCTACATGCCCCGAAAATCAGGGCCCCAGGTCTTGCCTGCTGCTTGCTCCTGTAAGAGCAAAATGCAAGAGCCTCTGGGCTCTGAAGAGCCGGGCAGGAGCCAGGATGTGGCTGGGTGGGGAGGGGTGAGAGACTTGTATACTCTGTATTTCTTCTTCTGATAGCGTGAACTTCAAGGGATTTGGAAGTTTGATTGGGATTAGTGTTCAAAAGCTAGGCTGTTTCTCACAACCTCATCCAGCCCACTTATGTATGTAAAACTGCAGGGGGAATTTCAGGAAAATAAGCTCTCAAGGGAGACTCCCAGCATTGCTGCCAGAAAACAGTGCAGAAGCCAGCCAGCCAGCCAGCACAAACGCCAGCCCTAATGAATCTCTCCCTGTTTATGACCAGAATCTCAAAGCACCAAGGGCTGTGGAAGCAAGGCAAGGGCCAATGGGACTCCAGGGGCATTTCTAACTCCAGGCTTGAGAGGAGAAGCAGTGAATGGACTTGAGCTCACAGAGAATTTGTGGATCAGCTTCTCCATCAGATTGACAGAGTGCAGGGGTCATGGACTGGGAAGTTCTGGACTCCTCCCCTGCTACCTCAGCTACCCATCTGCCCTTCTGGTGGGTTTGTCCAGTGGCTAAAACCTGGCTAGCTCAGCTCCAGGCAGTACCCAGACCAGTCACCCAGCTGCCATGTTATTCTACATGCAATCTTGTGTGCCACCACTGAGAAGGGCTGGGGGAAGTACAGATGAGATGAACGCCATCACTGGGATTAGGCATCTGTATAAATCACTGTCCAGTACATTCATTCCTAGTGACAGATGAATTCCTTTCTCTGGTTTTGCTTAAGAGTATAACACAGAATTCTAATACTCTTCCCAGAAAAAGAGAAAGGAAGGGAGGAGAGAGAGAAGGAAGAGAAAAAGGAGAGAGAGAGAAAGAATCTCAGATGTCTCTCTCAAGCAGAGCAAAAAGCAGAATGACAGTGTGTTCAATGAGGAGGGGTTTCGAGAGTCTGCCCAGCAGAGGAAGCTCATGTGGAAATGGCACTGTAGGGTGTAGACTACAGGGAAATCTTAGCCACTCACAACGCGCCTCTGCACTCTGCGCAGCTAAAGGATGTGGGATGACGACTGTTAGCTATTCTGGGAGCTCAGTGTCAGTCCATCTCCACCTCGCCCTGTAGGCAGGGGAGTAGCATAGTCCAAGGAGAGACAACAGACCATATGACTTGATATCCCTCAGTTTTAAAGATGTTAAAGGAAACATTCCTCAGAAGTATTCCCTTGGAAAATAGCTCTGAGCAACATGCCAAGTTCACGGAAATGTAAGCTAGGGGAAGGACATCAGGAAGGAGGGGGAAGCTTTCTACCTTTCGCCTCTGGGCCCTCCTTGAGCATGTTTCTGAGCTGGCACCTGAAAAATGACTGTGATGGCATTTGCAGTTTATCAAGTCTTCCAGCAGAGGTGTCAGGCACGGAGAACTCACTTGTCACTCCAACATTTCCTGGCATTTGCTAACCACAACGAGGGATGGAGGGCAAAAGGATTACAGAATTAAGCGGTGCTGGTACAGCAACTGGTGAGGGGCTGAGATTTAGCTGTCACTTTGAAGAAAACTCCATTTCATTTTGTGATCTGGAAGGAGCGAAAGTTAAAACAGGGGGGGCAGGCGGGGCGGGCCTTCATCCAGGCCCACAGGAAAACTCCAGACGGATGCTCAGCTTGCCCAGACCTTGCCAGCTGCCAATTTGCTCCATCCACTCATTTCCCCTCTGGGTGTGGATGGAAATTCACCACATCCCAGTAAATCCAGTGTCCTTGCTCAGGGCCCTTGACTCTACTGGAAGTTTCTCTAGGACATCTCACAATTCCATGGTGGCACCTTTACCTGGAATGCAATACCTAGGTTCCGGAGCCTGACACATAACCACTTCTCCATTGAGAGCATTGAACCCAGCTCATCGCTTGACACCTGCCTGCTGCCACCAGGAAGTCTGGGAGCATCTTACTGAGTATGTTCCCACTGTACTCAACTGCCACCCGGTCTGAAGTTGCCTCTTGTTTGCTTTTCCACAGGACTGTAAGCTCCCTGAGGGTATAGATTGAGTTGTATTACTCAGCAAACTTCATTGAGAAACATCTGTACCTTGTACTGAGGGCAGATACAAGGATGACGAGCACATAGCCTTAAACTCAGAAGAGGGTCTAAAACACAGTATGCAATCAGTACATATGTTAGGAAATAAAAGGTTTTTCTCATGTTTGTTTCTCATAATCTGATTGAAATATGTCCAGGGACAAGCCGAAACTTATCTGCACATCAGTGGGACATGAAGTTTTAGTTCCGTGTATGTGTGTGTGTTTGGCTTTTGGATCACAGTGAAACAGGGTACGTGAGTCAAAAACCACACACATTCTGAATTGTTACTCATCCTTTCATTCAAGTAAGTTAGAAGGGAGTGATCAAAAAGAGACTGGGACACAAAAGTAAGTCAGGGCTTAAGGAATATACATGGGAGTATGAAAGGCAAACTGGTGATAATAAATAGGAGGGACCCCTCCTTGCTTTTTTCCTTCAGGTGATGACATGTGCAAGCTTAACTTTTCAGTTGTTTTTTTTTTTCCATACAGAATTCCTGGGATAAGAAATGAATGGTCCAAAGCAACTGGGTGACAGTACATTCGACACAGGACTGATAATCCTGCTACTAGAAACCAGTGAATCCCTTCTCCTTCTCAGTCTATGTAATTGCTATTCACTGTTTTCATCCTTGTGACAAGCATATTTTGATTTGAATTTTTCATTAAACAGAAATATCCCTCATGTTAAGCTTTTAGGGAAAAAAAAAACAGATAAATCACAGTAAAAGAAGCTGGTGTCAGGGATTTATTCAAAAGATTAACTTTCAGGTACGGCTTATACTGGTAGAGTTTCGACTCAATCCTTTGGCATTTTCTCCATGAAAATCCAAAGTGAGAAATTTGACGTTCAAAATGAAACAAATCAACATCTTCAAGGTTTAAAAAAAGTGAATCACTGGATCGTGTGTCATGTCATTAGGCAGGGAAGTAGACAAATTCTTTATTGCAAATATTTTTATCACAAGGGTTAAAATGAAACTTTATTTAATGCTCAGTTAATTAGCAATCCTAATTAACCATGCCATTTGACTTTCAAAATCCTCTTTTACATTCATATACTGATTCATTCATACAACATTCCTTGGTGCTGCAAGCCAAGAATGGGGAGAACAACCATGTGGTTCCTCCTCTCAGGACACCCATAGGCTGGTGAGGTCAAAGTTACCACAATAAATAATGTCAAGCGTCAAGACCTTGTATTCAACATAAGACAACTTGGAGCAAAGTTCACTGGTAGCATGAGAAACAGAAATAGCTAAGAGAAGGGGACTTCAGTGAATGCTTCTGAAGATATAGTACTTCCATTGGACTTTAAGAACTTGTCAACTGAATGACAGGGAAGAGGAGTAGCCACTCTAGTGTGAGGACTCGGGTAAGCCAAGAATACAATCAGGTAACTGCAGATGCCTTCAGGGAGCTGAAAATTACCTTACCTGGTTGGCAGGGGAAAAGTGGATAGAAGTTGGTACTGAAGCTGTAGGGATGACAAGCACCAGATCACAAAAAGCCTTGCACATGGTGAAAGCGTCTTATAATTGTTACACTAGGGCTTGGCAATCACAGTTGTCAAAGATTTAATTGTTAAGAAATATTTTCTTATTTCTACTATCACCTCTTTCTGTCGTTTTCCTCAATGTTCCATCTTTCTCTAATACCCCTCCACTGAATGTCTACATAATTTAGAGTGTGCAACACACAAAGCATCCTTTAATCAGAGATGGTTTTTGTGTGTTACTCACGCAGTTGTGTCTGACTCTTCGTGACCCCACAGACTGTAGCCCAACAGGCTCCTCTGTCCATGGGATTCTCCAGGCCAAGAATACTGGAGCAGGTTGCCATTTCCTTCTCCAGGGGTTCTTCCCAACCCAGGCATCGAACCCCGGTCTCCCGTATTGTGGGCAGATTGTTTACCATCTCAGCCACCAGGGAAGCCCAATTGTTTATTGTTCTCCAACTGACTCAAGTACGATCTTGTTTCTATCAATACAACCAGGTTAATATGCTCTGTCAGGACGGAGGTGAGGTTTTCAATGTTCCCTGGACCTTTACAGTCCTCTGCACAGAGTAGCCATTTCAGAAAGTCCTACTGATTAATATTTAAACTGATAACAATTCTGCATTAATCCACTCTAAATGCTGAGACAGATTTTCAGAAACAAAGCAAAACTATATTCCACTTCAAGTTTTGAAGTACACAACCAACTCAAAATTTTCTGACTCTTCCACATTTATTATGGCAATTTATTTGCCTCCTCTTTCTGTCTCCCCTGAGACAACATATCATCTTCTAGTTCTCTTTCCCCAATGACTGCTAGAAATGAAAGAGCTCTTCTAAGCTGCCTTTTTATAAAGAGTGATTTTAGATGACATATCAATCAGCAATGCTGCTGCTGCTGCTAAGTCGCTTCAGTCATGTCTGACTCTGTGCAACCCCATGGACGGCAGCCCACCAGGCTCCCCTGGCCACAGGATTCTCCAGGCAAGAATACTGGAGTGGGGTGCCATTTCCTTCTCCAATGCATGCATGCATGCATGCATGCTAAGTCGCTTCAGTCGTGTCCGACTGTTTGATTCCATGGACAGCAGCCCACCAGGCTCCTCCATCCACAGGATTCTCCAGGCAAGAATACTGGAGTGGGTTGCCATTTCCTTCTCCATCAATCAGCAATAGCATATTTATACCTGAAATGTCAAATAAACACTAGTTGTAATAGTTTAAATACTGAAAATGTATTTTATGAACTATAAAATCGTGTCTTTAAAAAATCATTCTTTTCAGTTCCTTGATGGTAAGTGGTGACCCTGAAGGCCACCTATTTCATCCCCCAAGAAGACATGCTGGTCTCAAGCCAGGCAGGGTGCACTGTCACTCTAGGTACACCTGTGAGAATGGGCTGGTTTCAGGTGCCCGTCTCTGAAGGGGAGCCTCACAAGTTGCTGCTCTGGATCACACTGCTGTATCCCCTATCTTCCTGAAGAGCCCATTATCAACGTGATCAGCTGCAGACATAGCCGTAGAACATTATATTCTCAGTCCGCTCCTACTCCTCACCTTATTAGACCTAAGGAGAGTGTCAAATGGGCGTTAGAAATGGTATCCTAATGTAGTGACAATACGTTAATTATGGCATCAATACTGCTGACCTGTCTCCCAACTGCAAAACTAGGGAGTAAAACAAAGTCCTATAAACGTACACATTTTAGGTGGCATCTGTAGTCTCTGAAAGTGAAAGTGAAGTCGCTCAGTCATGTCCGACTCTTTGCGACCCCAATGGATGGTAACCTACCAGGCTCCGCGGTCCATGGAATTTTCCAGGCAAGAATACTGGAGTGGGCTGCCATTTCCTTCTCCAGAGGATCTTTTCAACACAGGGATAGAACCCGAGTCTCCTGCATGACCGTCTGAACCACTAGTCTCTAATACATTGTAAAACCACCTTGGTATACTTCGGAATACAAAGAGACTGCCAAAAAGGTGTAAATTTTAAAAAGTCAAGTTTGATTCTTTACAGCCTTCCTTAAGACTGTCTGTTTGAGTTCCCACCAGACTTTGTTCTAATGGGTCAATTTAGATCGGTCCTAATTCTGACTGTGGGTTGTAAATCCTTCCCCCACTAGACCTTGTCTGTGCCAAAGTGAACACCCTTCCTCAAAATTATTTCCTTCCATTTCTCTAAACATGTCTTTCCTCTTTGAAGTATATAGAAAGGACTGCCTTCACTTTAGTAATCCCATAGAATTTGGATTAAAACATGTAATTTTACTATTGATTTTACAAGCCTTAATGAAACTGTAACTATTTAGCACAGAGAAACATCAAATGAGATACTTCACATGTGATAAAATCCATGACATGAAACTTTAAGACTTAGAGATCTCTGCTTGTTCAGAATTAAACACCAAATCTCTAAAGGAAATCTGCTCCTTTTATAACTGAATCAAGAAGTAATAAAGATGGACATTTTTTCTGACATCCTCAGGGGTGGCCGACAATTGGTCACAATCCTATAACTAATGAAGACCTCAAGAGCCTAACATAAATTACAGAAAATGGAATTACAAGTGAAACCTCTGTCATAAAAAAGTCCTGGTCATTCTCTGAAGTAGATGTATTCTGAAGGTCTTTTCAATTTGTACCAATGACTTACTACTCTTGAGTCCATTAAGGTATAGTGGTTTTCTCAATAACAAACCAAAAGGACAGGGCCCAGAGAGATCAAATTTAGCAAGATTACTTTTTCTACTTCTGGGTTCCAGGCCCCTTTCCCCACCCTCCCTTCTGCCCTGAAAGCTGTCTTGTGGAAATGTGTCCATCCTCCTTTGAGGGGAAAGGAGGAGAAACATACAAAATGGTATCACATACTTTCATATCATAAATTATCAATAATATTTCTATAACACACCTAGAAACTCCAAGTATTTCTTTTTCACTCAGCTAATGAATATCAAGCACTTACTATCTGCTGTGGAATAAAAAATATAGAAATAAATAAGACAGAGCGGCCCCCACATTGATTGAACTTAAAAATCCACTCATACTTTCCTTTCCTAAGATTATAAGGCCAAATCTTGTCCCTGACTTAATCCATAAGCAATTCTGAAAGGGAAAAAATCTGCATTAATCTAGAAAAAGGATGAAAGATTCAACGCATGGTTCTGAATGCCCATGTCAAGAATATGACTCCTATCATGCAAACTAAAGCATTTCCCTAAAATTACAGAACATCTTGACCCATGACCACTGTGGTTGGGACCAACCAGGTATAAAGGTGAGCTAGGCTTTGACAAAACCATTTTGTTTCTTTTTCTACACAAAGTCAATGCATGGACTATTTTGAGGCTTAGGTCTCTGAAGCTGTATTAACAGTTTCTGTTCAATCCATGGCAACATATTGACAGGTGTAAATTAACCAAGTATAAACTGAAAAGCTGAAAAAAACTTACCAAACTGAGGACTTAGGCAAAGGAAATAGAGGAAGGAAGGGCATAGCTGTTCATTCCACAAACTAAGCAGATATAGGAGATGACCAGGCCATTGTCCTTAGCCCACATCCTGAGCTGTGTGTGAGCTGTCTGATGGTTCTCATCCAGCTCTTTGGTCATCTTACAGCTTTAATTTGCAAGATGTAAAACCACAATATTAATGCTCGAATCACAGAATTAACAGTAAGAGTCTTCCTGCTTTATAAAATGGGTGATAATGCAAAGTGGAAGCTGTTTAGTGGTTCCTACACATCAGCTTCCCACAAACGCTAGAGTTGGCTGCTTCTTAGTCAGAAGCAAATATGCCAATTTGTTTCTATTCGAGGTCATATTGTGGTTTCACTCAGAAGATTGCTCTGAACCCAAAGGGTCACAATTTCCCCATTAAGGTGGTGGAAAGTAATTGGGTCTACCCACTGTATAGTGTTTATATTCTCTCTTCAAGTTGACTGTAAATCATAAGAAGGAAAAGAGGGTATATTCTATTATCTTGAAATCTCCTTGGTGTCTAGAAAAACTATCATCACCAGGGCATTTTTTCACCCATCTATTTATTCATCTTGAGTATCTGAGACCTTATGAAACCCACGGTGGTCAGTAGGTGATGATGTAAGCTTCTTGAGAGATGGAAGTCTTACTTAATGTTATACCGTAGGGCCACATCAAGCACAGACTTTTTCCTGAAATATGCACTCTTGATTTGTGTATTAGTACATGTTCACTTACCCAGTGGAATCCCTTGCATGGCTGGGAAGGCCAGTTGTTAAACAAAATAGCCCATAACTCAGTGTCAGACATGAACTATAGATATTTTTAAAAAAATGGAGAGCACTGTGGGTTGAAGGCTCAAAGAGAAGGTAATGTTGGAAATGGGTCATGACATTCAAGAAGGCAAAAAGAAGGAAGAGAGTACCCCCATACTCTGTGGGGGAACACAGTGCACAAAAAGCCTTGAAGCCCGATCAAGTCAAGCATGTTGGTAGCAACACTGAGCTAGAATATGAAAGGTCCTGAAGAACAATTGTTTTAAATCTGACTCCCATTTATCAAGTGGGAATACCTATTAAGACAGCTGACAGTTGCCATGTAAGCAACAGTCCTTGAAGTCTTTGGAAATGCAGTTGATCCTTGAACAACATGCATTTGAACCATGTAGATTAACTTATATGTGGATTTTTTTCAATAAATACATATATGTACTATAAATGTATTTCCCCTTCCTTATAATTTAAATAAAACTATTTTTATTACCTTAATTTACTGTAAAAGAGTATATGATACATATATAATGAATCAAATATGTGTTAATTAATTATTTATGTTAACAATAAGGTTTCTGGTCAACAGTAAGCTAATAGCACTAAAGTATAATGGGGGGAGTCAAAAGGTATACACATATTTTTGACTGTACAAAGGCTGACAACCCCAGCCCCCACATTGCTCAAGAGTTAACTGTATTTCATCAAGAACTATAACAAATTTATATTTCAGTTCAAGCATTTATGGCCACTTACTAACTATGTATCTTAGGGAAGTTGTATATTGTCTCAGAACTGTAGATTCCTACCTGTTTTTTAAGATTATACAAGGTAATGAGTGAAAAGCATGGAGAAAAAAAAACATATATAAGGACAAAGAAAACAATTAATGTATAGTAGTGACATATTTGGCTATTTCCTCCAGGGAAATTGAAAATAAAACACAGGTAAAATCAAGAAATAAAAAGCCCCTGCCAATTTTGGCAGCTGTGGCATAGCCTTTTTTCTAGAAGAAGGAATAAACACTGTTAGTTGTCTATTTTTATTTGCTAAAAACTAGGGACAGCTGATTGACTGAATCCTTACAATAAACTTGTACACTAGATATTCATTTTACTCCCATTTTCATATGAGAAAACTGAGGCTTATAAAAATTCAGTAACTTACCCATCTATTCACAGATGGTAAATGGCAATACAGTGAAAGCCAGGTCTGGTTAGCTATAAAATCTGTGATCATGGCCTCCCACATGCTCAGGAAGCGAGGAATCAGTCTCCAGTTAATTGAGAAATTTTCATAATTAAATGGTCATAGATATGTAGGCAGTGAGGGACTTAATTTTTTTAAAGGCCATGTGTTCCAAAGAACTGTAAGGAGAGATAAGAAAGCCCTTCTAATTGATCAGTGAAAAGAAACAAAGGAAAACAACAGAATGGGAAAGACTAGAGATTTCTTCAAGAAAATTAGAGATACCAAGGGAACATTTCATGCAAAGACGGACAAAATGAAGGACAGAAATGGCATGGAACTAATAGAAGCAGAAGATATTACGAAGAGGTGGCAAGAATACACAGAGGATCCGTACAAAAAAAAAAAAAAAAGATGTTAATGACTCAGACAACCATGATGGTGTGATCACTCACCTCGAGCCATGAGAAGTCAAGTGGGCCCCCAGAAGCATCACTACAAACAAAGCTAGTGGAGGTGATGGAATTCCAGCTGAGCTATTTCAAATCCTAAAAGATGATGCTGTTAAAATGCTGTACTCAATACGCTAGAAAATTTGGAAAACTCAGCAGTGGCCACAGGACTGGAAAAGGTCAGTTTTCATTCCAATCCCAAAGAAAGGCAATGCCAAAGAATGCTCAAACTACTGCACAGTTGCACTTACCTCACACACTGGAAAAGTAAGGCTCATAATTCTCCAAGCCAGGCTTCAATAGTTCAAGCTGGATACAGAAAAGGCAGAGGAACCAGAGATCAAATTGCCAACATCCGTTGGATCATCGAAAAAGCAAGAGAGTTTCAGGAAAACGTCTACTTTTGCTTTATTGACTATGCCAAAGCCTTTGACTCTGTAGATAACAATAAACTATGAGAAATTCTTCAAGAGATGGGAATACCAGACCACCTTACCTGCTTCCTGAGAAATCTGTATGCAGGTAAAGAAGCAACATTTAGAACTGGACATGGAACAACAGGCTGGTTCCAAATCAGGAAAGGAGTACCCAAAGGTTTTATATTGTCACCCTGCTTATTTAACTTATATGCAGAGTACATCATGTAAAATGCTGGGCTGGATGAAGCAGAAATTAGAATCAAGATTTCTGGGAGAAATATCAATAACCTCAGATATGCAGATGACACCACACTTAACAGCAGAAAGCGAAGAAGAAATAAAGAGCCTCTTGATGAAATTGAAAGAGAAGAATGAAAAAACTGACCTAAAAATTCAACATTCAAAAAATGAAGTTCATGGCATCCTGTCCCATGACTTTATGGCAAATAAATGGGGAAAAAATGGAAACAGTGAGAGACTTTATTTTCTTGGGCTCTAAAATCACTGCAGATGGTGACTGTAGCCATGAAATTAAGAGATGCTAGCTCCTTGGAAGAAAAGCTATGACAAACATAGACAGCATTTTAAAAAGCAGAGACATTACTTTGCCAACAAAGGTCCATCTAGTCAAAGCTATGGTTTTTCCAGTAGTCATGTATGGATGTGAGATTTGGACCATAAACAAAGCTGAGCACCGAAGAACTGATGCTTTTGAACTGTGGTGTTGGCAAAGACTATTGAGAGTCCCTTGGACTGCCAGGAGATCAAATCAGTCAACCCTAAAAAAAAAAATCAATCCTGAATATTCATTGGAGGGTTGATGCTGGAGCTGAAACTCCAATACTCTGACCATTTGATGCAAAAAGCCAACTCTTTGGAAAAGACTCTGATGCTGGGAAAGACTGAAGCCAGAAGGGAACAACAGAGGATGAGATGGTTGGATGGCATCACCAACTCAATGGACATGAGTTTGAACAAGATCTGGGAGATACTGAAGGACAGGAAAGGCTGGTGTGCTGCAGTCAATGGGGTCACAAGGATTCAGACACGATTGAGTGATTGAAAAACAATGACAATGCAGCATGTGAGATCTTGGTTCCCATGCCCCCTGCATTGGGAATTCTGGAGTCTTAACCACTGGACCACCAATGAAGTCCCCTCTGCTTTTTTCTTTTACTTTCTACTTCTACTTAATTTTTATTTCCTTGAATGTGAAAATCTATACATAATGTTCTTTACAAATAAAAGGAAAAGACCCTTTTAGAACATTTTTTAAAACATCAAAACAACAATTTAGAATCACTAAGCACTAACATGATTACACTTTCCCCTCCTCTTGAGATTAGACTGGGTCTCCCTCTGCAGAATGCTAATGGTCCAGATCAGTCCACCAACCAGCTATTGAATGCGCGTGACAACAAACAAAATCTTTGACTATTTTATAAATAAAATCACATGGGCTCCTTTGCTCTCTAGCACTTTCAATAGACCCTTTGACTCTCAAAATTTCTAAAACAGCAAAAACACGGATCCCGAAATTGAATAGCACTGGGTTCACATCCCAGCTTTGCTACTTGCTGGGAGAGTGGCTTGGGGCAAGTTACGTAACCTTGTGTAAGCTCTGACATCTTCAAAGGCATGATAATGCCCAGTACAGCAAAGCCACTACTGTGAGCCTGGTAAGAACAGTCAATAAAACAGGTGGGTCTGTTCTCAGTAACAGAAGAAGCTGTTCAACAATTTCAAAAATACATAATGAGTACAAACAATGAAAACTAATAAAAAGCTTTGGGTTATTACACTGAGAGAGAATTTGAATGAATGGCTCATGGTAGATTCTCATAGTAGCAGGCCTGAGGGACATATAAGAGCGTGGTGAAGAGTGAGGGAAAAGGTGTTATGTGAAGATGAACACCATGTGCAATGGCTTTGAGGTGGGAAAAAACTTTCACTTTGGGAAGCTGAAGGAAAGCCCAGTGGTTTCCTTCTGGAACAATGGGGATAGAAAAGTAAGCTGAGGTCAGAGTTGGGATCCTAATCTAACAGGAACTCTGTCACCCATGCTAAACGGTGTGGCTTGTTCTAAGTGCACTGGGAAGCTATTGATGGATTTTAAGTAGATACAATAAGAGAGGTGTCAGGTTTTTTTTCCACAGGAGGTAGGGATGGAACACAAGTGAAAACTTGGCATTTGATTATTGAGATTCACATCTCTTCCTACCCTAGGGTTCTTAACAATTATCTCTTTCAACTTTCTTGAGCTTCTCAGGTTTGAGGAACCTAGAGTGTGCTCTGACGTCAACAAAAGGCTTGATTTTAATGGATTATTTCATTTAAGCTACAACTACATAACATATATACATGTATTTAGGTGTGTGTGTATATATATATATACACACACATACACATACATATCTATAGGTGTGTGAACATATACGTACATATGTATGTGTGTGCTTAAAATTAAGAAGATAATTTGCCTTTCAGCAACTCATTTGGCTTCCTTAAAGCACTTATTTCCTCAACTATAAAATGATGAAATAAAAAATATATATGGACAGTACTTAAGCTAGGTCTGGCACATAGAAAGACACTCAAAAACATCAGCTATTATGAACTAGTTGTGACAAAAGTATAAATGCAATCCCTGAGATCATAGAAATGGGCTCTTACAGTCTTACAGATGGTGAAAACAAATCTAGTATGTCATTATTTCTAGGCCATAGAGAAAATCTGACAGTGAGTTTAGCAAGAGCCTCCAAACAGTTGTTTGAAGGCAAAAATTTAACTGGTCTATGCGGGTTTGTAGGGCTTCCCTGTGGCTCAGATGGTAAAGAATCTGCTTGCAATGCAGGAGATCCAGGTTCGATCCCTGGATTGGGAAGATCCACTGTAGAAGGAAATGGTTCAGTTCAGTTTAGTCGCCAAGTCGTTTCTGACTCTTTGTGACCCCATGGAGTGCAGCACGCCAGGCTTCCCTATCCATCACTAACTCCTGGAGCTTACTCAACTTATGCCCATTGAGTCGGTGATGCTATCCAACCATCTCGTCCTCTGTCATTCCCTTCTGCTTCTGCCTTCAATCTTTCCCAGCATCAGGGTTTTTTCAAATGAGTCAGTTCTTCACATTGGGTAGCCAAAATATTGGAGTTTCAGCTTCATCATCAGTCCTTCCAATGAATAGTCAACCTGATTTCCTTTAGGATGGACTGGATCTCCTTGTGGTCCAAGGGACTCTCAAGAGTCATCTCCAAACCACAGTTCAAAACCATCAACTCTTCCGTGCTCAGCTCTCTTTATAGTCCAACTCTTACATCCATACATGACTACTGGAAAAACCATAGCTTCAACTAGACAGAACTTTGTCAAGAAAGTAATGGCTGTGCTTTTTAATATGCTATCTAGGTTGGTCATAACTTTTCTCCCAAGGAGCAAGCTTCTTTTAATTTATGGCTGCAGTTACCATCTACAGTGATTCTGAAGCCCAGGAAAATAAAGTCTCTCACTGTTTCCATTGTTTCCCCATTTATCTGACATGAAGTGATGGGACTGGATGCCATGATCTTTGTTTTCTGAATGCTAAGGTTTAAGCCAACTTTTTAACTCTCCTCTCTCACTTTCATCAAGAGGCTCTTTAGTTCTTCTTCACTTTCTGCCATAAGGGTGGTGTCATCTGTGTATCTGAAGTTACTGATGATATTTTTCCCAGCAAACTTGATTCCAGCTTCTGCTTCACCCAGCCCAGCATTTCACATGATGTACTCTGCATGTAAGTTAAATAAGTAGGGTGACAATATAAAACCTTGAGGTACTTCTTTCCCGATTTTGAACCAGCCTGTTGTTCCATGTACAATTCTAACTGTTGCTTCTTGACCTGCATACAGATTTCTCAGGAAGTAGGTAAGGTGGTCTGGTATTCCCATCTCTTGAAGAATTCCCCAGTTTGTTGTGATCTACAGAGTAAAAGGCTTTGGTATAGTCAATAAAGCAAAAGCAGAAGTTTTCCTGAAACTCTCTTGCTTTTTCGATGATCCAATGAATGTTGGCAATTTGGTCTCTGGTTCCTCTGCCTTTTCTAAATCCAGCTTCTATGTCTGGAAGTTTACGGTTCACGTACTGTTAAACCCTGGCTTGGAGAATTTTGAGCATTACTTTTCCAATGTGTGAGATGAGTGCAACTGTGCAGTAGTTTGAGCATTCTTTGGCACTGCCTTTCCTTGGGATTGGAATAAAACTGACCTTTTCCAGTCCTGTAGCCACAGCTGAGTTTTCCAAATTTGCTGACATACTGAATGCAGCACTTTCACAATATCATCTTTTAGGATTTTCAATAGCTCCATTGGAATTCTATCACCTTCACTAGTTTTGTTTGTAGTGATGCTTCCTAAGGCCCACTTGACTTCGAATTCCAGGATGTTTGGCTCAAAGTGAGTGATCATACCATCATACTTATCTGGGTCATGATGATCTTTTTTGTACAGTTCTGCGTATTCTTTCCACCTCTTCATGTCTTCTGCTTCTGCTAGGTCCATACAATTTCTGTCCTTTATTGTGCCCATCTTTGCATGAAATGTTCCCTTGTATCTCTAATTTTATTGAAGAGATCTCTAGTCTTTCCCATTCT
The DNA here is from genome assembly GCF_042477335.2 of Ovis canadensis. Lineage (NCBI taxonomy): Eukaryota > Metazoa > Chordata > Mammalia > Artiodactyla > Bovidae > Ovis > Ovis canadensis. Next base: position 185,905,163 of record NC_091245.1, read on the forward strand.
ATTGTTTTCCTCTATTTCTTTTCATTGATCACTTAGAAAGGCTTTCGTATCTCTCCTTGCTATTCTTTGGAACTCTGCATTCAGGTGAGTATATATTTCCTTTTCCCTTTGTCTTTGGCTTCTCTTCTTTTCTCAGTTATTTGTAAGGCCTCCTCAGACATGCCTTTTTTGCATTTCTTTTTCTTTGGGATGGTCTTGATCACTGCCTCCTGTATAATGCCACAAACCTCCATCCATAGTTCTTCAGGCAGCCTGTCTGTTAGATCTAATCCCTTAAATCTATTTGTATACTCCCTTACTGTATAATCGTAGGAATTTGATTTAGGTCATACTTGAATGGTCTAGCGGTTTTGCCTTTTTTCTTCAATTTATCTCTGAATTTGGCAATAACAAGTTCATGATCTGAGCCACAGTCAGCTCCCGGTCTTTTTTTTTTTTTTTGATGACTCTATAGAGCTTCTCCATCTTTGGCTGCAAAGATATAATCAATGATTTCAGTATTGACCATTGGTGATGTCCATGTGTAGAGTCTTCTCTTGTGTTGTTAGAAGAGGGTGTTTGTTATGACCAGTGCGTTCTCTTGGCAAAACTCTGTTAGCTTTTGCCCTGCTTCATTCTGTATTCCAAGGTCAAATTTGCCTGTTACTCCAGTTATCTCTTGACTTCCTACTTTTGCATTTCATTCCCCTATAATGAAAAGGACATCTTTTTTGGGTGTTAATTCTAGAAGGCTTTGTAGGTCTTCATAGAACCATTCAACTTCAGTTTCTTTAGCATTACTGGTTGGGGCACAGACATGGATTGCTCTGATATTGAATGGTTTAACTTGGAAATGAACAGAGATCATTCTGCTTTTGAGATTGCATCCAAGTACATCATTTCAGACTCTTTTGTTGACTGTGAGGGCTACTACATTTCTTCTAAGGGACTCTTGCCCACAGTAGTAGATACAATGTTCATCAGAGTTAAATTCACCCATTCCAGGGAATGGCTCCCCACTTCAATATTCTTGCCTGGAGAATTCAATGGACAGAGAGAGGAGCCTGGTGGGCTACAGTTCATGTGGTCTGTTTTTCTAGCACCAGGCTTGTTAGTTTTATATTGTTGGCTCAATTTGCAAATCTTTATCACACTGTACCCATTCAGTTCAGTTACTCAGTCGTGTCCGACTCTTTGCGACCCCATGAATCGCAGCACGCCAGGCCTCCCTGTCCATCACCATCTCCCGGAGTTCACTCAGACTCACGTCCATCAGGTCCGTGATGCCATCCAGCCATCTTATCCTCAGTCGTCCCCTTCTTCTCCTGCCCTCAATCCCTCCCAGCATCAGAGTCTTTTCCAATGAGTCAACTCTTCACATGAGGTGGCCAAAGTACTGGTATTTCAGCTTTAGCATCATTCCTTCCAAAGAAATCCCAGGGTTGATCTCCTTCAGAATGGACTGGTTGGATCTCCTTGCAGTTAGTCCCTATAATTTCATACCTTGTTGTTTTAATCAATTACATTTTCTTCCTGTCTCAGGAAGAGTTCATGATTACCCATATTATTGCCCTCAACATAACTTGCTAGGTTTTCTCCAAGGGTATGATTATTGAGTATTCTTGCCTAGAGAATCCCAGGGACAGAGGAGTCTGGTGGGCTACCGTTTATGGAGTCACACAGAGTTGGACATGATTGAAGAGACTTCGCAGCAGCAGCAGCATGATTATGGAGAGGTTCTTCCTCCAATCAAAATATTTCATTATCTCTGCAGAAGATTGTTCCAGACTTGCTTTGGTGATTCAGATAGATAATTCAGATATACTTGAAGCCTAATTATGATCATTGTCTCGAGCACAATTAATTCCTTAGCACAGTCTCCCAACAAGTCAGGTCTCTGGAACTTTCTGATCAAAACCACGTCTCGTTCTTCCTCCTTTACCTCAGGAGAAACTTAATCTTGAAAATCAACCCAGCGTTCATACACCAGTTTATACGCACCATTCCCTGTTCTTCCTTGCCTTGCTTTCATTGTTACAATATTAAGTAGAGGACATATTACCATCCTACACTGTGGCATGCTCCCCATGAAACTCTGCCTAGATCAATTTAGATTGCTACTTAGAATAAGTCCATCGGGGATAAGATGTTCCTTTTTTCTTATCAGCTTTATGGAAAATCAGTCTTACGGAATTTTTATGGGAATTCTGGAAACAATTCTAACTGAGAAATGATGCTATGTTTGTCTCCCCAGTTAACACACTAGAGACAGAGCTGCATATGGCTTTCCTATTAAGAGTGCATGGTTGGAACTGCCTGGGGAAAGAGTCACCAGGTGTCTGTTAGCAGGCACTATGCTCCCTCTGGGCCCTGGCCTCAGGTAACCGAAGTCCCTAAGGAACATCATGCTGCACATGGATTGCAATGCAGCTTTGAAAATTACTTACTGCTGGAGCATGAGATGTGTGAGCTGATAAGGATGCCAAAAAGGACAGCAGCAAACATATAAAGAAATGGATGGGCTTGATGTTGAATTTCATGTTTGAACAATGTTTAAAATGCCCACAGTGTCATTTTCTGCTCTGCATTTCTGATGTCACCAAAGCAGACATTAATCTAGGAATAAACACGGCCGACCAAAGGATTATAAACCTGAACTGTCTCATAAACAATACCTTGACTATATATCCTATTCAACAATGTTGAGGAAATGTATAGTTAAGAAAGCTGAAAAGAAATGCATGTCTTAAAAGCAATACTATTCACATGCAAGCACAGCCTCTGATTAAAAAAAAAAAAAGACATCAAAAGGATTAAATTTGAGTTTGAATGAGGCTAGAACTATGTAACTAGAAGAGTGCTGTGGTATTATACAAGATGCATATTTTCCTAGGGTATAACCATTATCTACTCTGAAGGTATAAATATTTTATTTTCTCTACCTCAGTTTCATCATCTGTGAAATTGGAATAATGGCACCTTACGGGAAAACACTGAGGATTAGCAATTTAATGTTTACTACTATAATAAGTTCTTTAGAGACTACAGTGAGATTGTGGTGAATACACAATGAGGGGAGTAAACTGGCATAAATCAAGCCTTTGTATATAGTATATAAATGAAGAGAAAATAAATTACATGGAGGAGGGTAATAAAATATTTTTCTAAGTGGAAGGAAGAAACAATACCCTGGAAAATACAAAAATGGGTCATTCCTAATGGGTAAAAATATTCCATATAACATCCTGCCCATCACCAAATATCTGATTTATACCAGCCAAGTGCAATTTGAGGAAGCCTCTAATCTGTATTTATATTTTTAAATGTCAGGAAGATGATAGTCTGGAAAAAAAAGAGAGAAGCATTTGCCTTTGTCTTAACTTTAGAATCCTTTCCCAAGGAAGCATCTGGGCTTGCCTAGAGTTTGAAAAATATGTTGTCTTCCATTCAATGGTTATTTCTCTAATATGTTTCATGACCGTGTAATGCTATGTTGCCTAGAGTAAATGTCCCTGAGTATCCAGAGAGTCAAACTGCCTGTCTTCATTTTTTCCATGCCAATGCCTGTGTACATTCAGTGAAATTATATACTGGTAGCTGGAAAATCCAACTCTGTCTAGCAGGAAAATTCAGAAGATAAGAAAATCTTGGCAACCTTAGAAACCAGGGGGAATGTTCAAATTTTATCAGCACCCACAGGGTTTACTCAGCTTACTGTTGTTAAGTAGTTAGAATAGGAAAAAGGAGTCCAGAATGGAGGTGGCTAAAAGACAAAGGGAAAAGCCCAAAAAAGTAGAACAAAGGAAGGTCCGAGAACCAGAGTGAGAACCTCAGGTGAAGCAAATAGCCCTCCTGGCTAGCCCAGTTTACATCGGGCAGGCTCAGGGGAAGGGGAAAAAAAAACCCAACATATAGAAAGAGGAGCCAAAATTGAGCTCTGGCTTCTCTTCTCTTCATTTCTTTTGGGTAGGCCCACCCTCACGCCTCGAGGATGTATTTTCCTTTGCTTGCCAAATAAAACTGAGCTGTAACACTGATCCATTCATCACTTCAAATTTTTGCTGCAGCAAGACAGAACTGAGGAAATCACAAACTCCCCCAACACTATTAACATATTTGAATACATTACTTGGCATCTGGTGCAATTCATGACAGGTCATTAGCAGTGGGCGAGGGTGGTGCTCTCAGCATTGAGTCCCCAGCCTCTCAGATACTGCCAAATGGCTGAGAAGTTACAAGTCTCTTCTAAGTTTTTAAATGTGAAGCTTGCCATGACTCTTGCTTCTCATCCCTCTTCAACCATTTCCAAAACAATGTATGCATAAAAAGAGCAGGAATGGGAAACCTTTGTAAGATTTGTCAAAAATAATCATGAAAACACACAGCCAAGATTAATAAATCTAATCACTGTGGCCACACACACAGGTCTCCTTGTGACTCCATGGCAAAAGGGATTCAAATATGAAAATGCACACAAATGCACTTTATAACATGCACAGTGGTTTCAGCTATTACAATGGCCATCACATCTGGTGCTGCATCAGTGATGAAGAACAATTAATTGCCTCTTTAGTGAAACCATCTAGGTTAGAAAGCAAGACTGCATCTACACCAGTTTGAAAATCTTGTAAGTGCCTTAAAATCCAGGACCACCTTCTATTACTCGATATTCCCCATAGCATCCAAAAAAACATATATTGGTTAAATTCAAAACTCCAATAAGTATATTGATTTGTTAATGATAGAATTAAATGTAGCAATAAGCAGCTAAGCTACTCAATCAAGTGAGGAAGAGAGGGTAAGATGAAGTCTAAAATGATATCAGAGCAACAAAAGTTAAGATCTTGGTTAGGAAAAGTAGGATAAGGGAAGGAGATTCCTGCCACAGAGTATAGTGATTATAATCTTGAAAAAATGACAAGAACAAAGGGAAAAATTAAAATTTGATTTTAATGGCTTCCAGAGAAGACTCTACACATGGACATCACCAGATGGCCAACACCAAAATCAAACTGATTATATTTTTGCAGTCAAAGATGGAGAAACTCTATACAGTCAGCAAAAACAAGACTGGGAGTAGACTGTGGCTCAGATCATGAACTCTTTATTGCCAAATTCAGACTTAAATTAAAGAAAGTGGGGAAAACCACTTAACCATTCAGGTATGACCAAAATCAAATCTCTTATGATTATATAAGTGAGAAATAGATTTAAGGGACTAGATCTGATAGGGTGCCTGATGAACTATGGACAGAGGTTCATGACATTGTACAGGAGACAGGGATCAAGATCATCCCCAAGAAAAAGAAATGCTAAAAAGAAAAATACCTGTCTGAGGAGGCAAGAAAGATATATCCATTTGAATGCAGAGTTCCAAAAAATAGCAAGGAGAGACAAGAAAGCCTTCCTCAGCATTCAGTGCAAAGAAATAGAGAAAAACAATAAAATGGAAAAGACTAGAGAGCTCTTCAAGAAAATTAGAGACACCAAGGGAACATTTCATGCAAAGACGGGCTCAATAAAGGACAGAAATGGTATGGACCTAACAGAAGCAGAAGATATTAAGAAGAGGTGATAAGAATACACAGAAGAACTGTACAAAAAAGATCTTCACAAGCCAGATAATCACAATGGTGTGATCACTCACCTAGAGCCAGACATCCTGGAATGTCAAGTCAAGTGGGCCTTAGGAAGCATCACTATGAACAAAGCTATTGGAGGTGATGGAATCCCAGTTGAGCTATTTCAAATCCTAAAAGATGATGCTGCTAAAGTGATGCACTCAATATGCCAGCAAATTTGGAAAACTCAGCAGTGGCCACAGGACTGCAAAAGGTCAGTTTTCACTCCAATCCCAAAGAAAGGCAATGCCAAAGAATGCTCAAACTACCACACCATTGCACTCATCTCACAGGCTAGTAAAGTAATGCTCAAAATTCTCCAAGCCAGGCTTCAGCAACACGTGAACCGTGAACATCTTGATGTTCAAGCTGATTTTGGAAAAGGCAGAGGAACCAGAGATCAAATTACCAGCATCCGCTGGATCATCAAAAAAGCAAGAAAGTTCCAGAAAAACATCTATTTCAGCTTTCTTGACTATGTCAAAGCCTTTGACTGTGTGGATCACAATAAACTGTGGAAAATTCTGAAAGAGATGGGAATACCAGACCACCTCATCTGCCTCTTGAGAAACCTGTATGCAGGTCAGGAAGCAACAGTTAGAACTGGACATGAAACAACAGACTGGTTCCAAATAGGAAAAGGAGTGCGTCAAGGCTGTATATTGTCACCCTGTTTATTTAACTTATATGCAGAATACATCATGAGAAATGCTGGGCTGGATGAAGCACAAACTGCAATCAAGATTGCCGGGAGAAATATCAATAACCTCAGATATGTAGATGACACCACCCTTATGGCAGAAAATGAAGAAGAACTAAAGAGCCTCTTACTGAAAGTGAAAGAGGAGAGTGAAAAAGTTGGCTTAAAGTGCAACATTCAGAAACTAAGATCATGGCATCTGGTCCCATCACTTCATGGCAAATAGATGGGGAAATAGTGGCTGACTTTATTTTGGGGGGCTCCAAAATCACTGCAGATGGTGATTGCAGCCATGAAATTAAAAGATGTGTACTCCTTGGAAGCAAAGTTATGACCAACCTAGACAGCATACTAAAAAGCAGGGACATTACTCTGCCAACAAAGGTCCATCTAGTCAAGGCTATGGTTTTTCCAGTAGTCATGTATGGATGTGAGAGTTGGACTATATATAAAGAAAGCTGAGCACAGAAGAATTGATGCTTTTGAACTGTGGTGTTGGAGAAGACTCTTGAGAGTCCCTTGGACTACAAGGAGTTCCAACCAGTCCATCCTAAAGGAGATCAGTTCTGGGTGTTCATTGGAAGGACTGATGCTGAAGCTGAAACTTCAATACTTTGGCCACCTGATGCGATGAGCTGACTCACTGGAAAAGACTCTGATGCTGGGAAAGACTGAGGGTAATAGGAGAAGGGGACGACAGAGGATGAGATTGTTTGATGGCATCACCAACTCAATGGACGTGAGTTAGGTGGACTCTAGGAGTTGGTGATGGGCAGGGAGGCCTGGTGTCCTGGCAGTTCATGGGATCACAAAGAGTTGGACATGACTGAGTGTATGAACTGACTGACTGTTAAAGAGAATGATGTAGTTGAGTACAAAACAGTCAAACAGTAGTCAACACACAAATTGTCAAATTCAGTTAGGCTTAGAGAAATGTAGCTCAATATGGGTGAAGAAATTGGGGAAAAAAATCCAATTACTTTAAATGATGTGGAGTCTTCCTGCTGAGACAAATTGCAACCTTGGGGTACTGATAAACCCCACAGTTGAAGTAAATTAATTACTTTGAGGGTTTTTAAAGAAACAATTCAGAAGTACATGGTGATGAAGGCCAAAGATAGGCAAAGTAGTTGCTTTCCAGAAGAGAAAATGCAAATTGTTTGAACTGAATAATTTTGATGTTGATTCTGAGAAAATAATGCAATTCATATTATGAAATATTTTGCATTCACTAGAAAACATCAGTTCAGAGTTTCCAAAACTCGTTTTATTTTTTTCTCTATATATAATTATTAAGAATTTAGATACATGAGAAAAGCAGTAGGTATGATTTATCTGAATTTTAGTAAAGTGCTTGTCCACATCCTCACAATATCCTTACTTTTAAAGTTCAAGATAGGATTGGATTATAATAATAGCCAGATTTGTAACTTACTGAGCAGTGACAACATTAGGGTATATCTGATGAATGGATTGGTATTAACTAAGCAGAATCTAAATGATTGACAATGAGCTCTGTTCTGGACCCTAATCTATTCAACATCTAAAAAAAAAAAAATCAGTTCAGTGAAGATCACACTTTGAAGTAAGATGAATATGGGGGGACAGGAAGAAGAAATCATCGGAGTGATAAAATTACGCATTTAAAACATCAAGTCAAAGAATCAGACAAATTTAAATCAATGAAATATTTTAAATACAATGCCAGGTCTTATTTGTGAATTACAAACAAAATAAACACGTAAATATGAAGGGAAAGAGTGCAGGAATAATAGCTATACTCTTGAGGGAAATGGCCTAGGTTTATAATTCCTTGGAGCTTCCAAAAATATCTGATGCAAACTTAGGCAGCAATAAACATCTAGGACTTACCTAGAAAGTAGAAGAAGATAATTCTACTTTACTCTGAAATATTTACATCATTCCTAGAGAATTATACACAATGCTGAGTCCTCTAGAGATATAAATAAACCAAAATGCATTCTGAAGAGAGAAAACTCAGAACCATCACAGAAGAGACTGGAAAAATGAGGCCATGTGACCTGAGGAACAGGTGAAGATTAACACTGGCACCCACTGAAAAGCTGAGTCCATTTAGAAAACAGTTCTTTTGGTACTGAGAAATAGCTTCTCTCTTAAAAAAAATTTTTTTTTGCTTTAAAAGTAATTTTTCATGATTTTATCACTGATAGAAAATTGAGAAAATATACACAAAAGAAGATAGTGTTATTTTGTTAGTATGGGGTCTTTTTCATCACAGTTTTTGCATACATTTACAATTGTACTATAATTTTGTACAGTCATTTAGCATTATATTATGAAGCTTTATTATATAAATTAATATTTACCTTTTTGTGCAAATATGAGGATTTTATGCACTCGTGCAGAACATGAGTTTTTAAGTTAGTTTTTAAAATGAAGCATCTACAATACATCAAATTCTTAGGCACTGTCCTAGGGTCTTCACAAAACACAAGAGAGACAAAATGTCAATACTGGTGGAGTTTACTACTTGAGGGTATGTTTACTGAGGGGATATAAAATGGACATGCAAGCAAGCAAAGAAAATAAAGAAATATTTTCTGATAATGTGTACCATAAAGAGACTTGATTTGACAAACAGACTTCTAAAGGCGTACAACATTTGAACTGAGACCTGAATGACAAGAAGGAGCAAACTACGTAGAAAACCCACAACAGATGGTTTCAGGCAGAGGGAATAGCAAGTAGGAAGGGCTGTAAAGGTGAGATGAACTTGATGTGCTCAAGGGATAGAGAGGAGGGCACTGTGCTTTTAGTTTGTTAAGGGCAGAGGAGGGTGGGACTCGAGGAGGTCACAATGATCATTAAATGAGGTCATGGCAAGGATTCGGATTTTACTCTACAGAGGGAAGTCTGCTCAAGGTTTCTGAGCAGGGAAACAGCCTCATACGGTTTACTGTTTTTTCTCTTTAAAATTGAAGCACAGTTGATGTACAATATTATATAAGTTATCAGTTAACAACAGTTATTCACAATTTTAACGGTTATACCTCATTTATAGTTATTTTAAAATACTGACTACATCCCTCGTGTTGCACAATATATCCCTGTAGCTTACTTAATGCATAATAGCTTGTACCTCTTAATCTCCCATCCCTGTCCTGCCTCTCCTCCTTCCTCTCTCCCCGCCGATGACCACTAGTTTGCTCTCTAAGTCTGAGTCTGTTTCCTTTTTGTTATGTTCACTAGTCTGTTTTGTTTTTTGGATTCCACATGTAAGCGATGTCAAACAGTATTTGTCTTTCTCTGACTGATTTCACTCAGCATAATGCACTTTAAGTCCATCCACATTGTTGTCAAGTATTGGTGATTCTCACGCTGGATGACTGAATATAGAGACATGGCAGGGAAAAGAGACTAGGTAATCAGAATTCAGTGATTTAAAACATCATTTAATAAGCACAAATCATATAAATAAATTACATAGTTTAAATCCTTATAAATGAACTCCAAGGAACTAGCCTATCTACTTAATTATTACTAAATATTGCTGTTTAAATTTGGACACATGGATGGAATACAGATGGATTTTTTGTTGTACTGGGATTGGTTGCCATTGGAATTTTCCTGTGATTTCAGTTCACATGTTTCAAATATCATTTTGTATGGAAGGTGGCAAGGGAACTATGCCAGGGAAAAAGCAAGAGGTTAAGGAAAGAAATCCCTCAGACTATTCGGAGCGTTGCCTGGAGCAGGTTGGAGCCACAGGGCAGAGGTGAAACAAGACACAGTCCACTGAATGAAGACTGGCCACACCTATGCAAGGAAAAACTCACCAGCACAGCCATCCCATACACTATCATTAGATCCCTTGAGACAAGCCCACTCCCAACAGCTTCCATTGCTGCTGGGTCAGCCTCAGTTGTCTTTCCATTGTTCTTTGTTTACAGGTCTGCCACTGATGCTTATACTTCCTCCAAGAATGCCTAAAAACGGCCAGTATTCCCAGTCTCCATCCTAAGGCCTTTTGAGTAGCTTGGAGGAAAAGATTTCAGAATACACATTTATTGGACCATTAGGTAGTGTCCAATCTCCAGCTGACTTAGTTTGTTCTTCTGAGTCATCTTCTGGGGCCATGCACTTATCACCCTAGCCACATTTCAGTGATTTGATGGTTGGACACATCTTGCCAAGTTAACAGTATAACCTCTTTCTCCTGGCCATGTCAAACCCTTTTCCTAACAAGCAAGGAACAAACAAGCAAGGCAATTCTTCTCCAAAAGCCTACCCCAACTGTAGATTCAATAAATTTAATGGAAAGTACCTTGTGTGTTGCAGTGATTCTGGTAAGAATTATTACTGAAAGTTTCCAAACAGCTTTGGGGGCCTGTGAGAACACCTGTCATAGTGGGACTAAAGCTTTTATGCTAGACTTTCCGCAAGAAGGAGGGCATGCCCTTCAGTCTTTACTAATATAATCCTGGAAAATTCAATTCCAACACAGAGGGGTGCTGTGGTTCTCTACCCAAAAGCTCAGTCACACTGGTACCAGACTCATCTCAAGCTTGTCCTCAATTTCCAGTTGACCAAAAAGTTCAAGTGTATGCATGTGTCTCCATGTATATGTGTGGGCATATTCAACTTCTCATCCTTCAATTCAGGGATATTCCACTCCATTTTTAAAAGAGCTGATAATTATTCAAACATGACAACACACAGAAGTTCTACTCTTTTGTGCTCTTGGCTTAAGAACCAGTCATGCAGTAGGATGTCTTCAAGGTCAGAGGCCCCCAAACCCCAAACCATGGCCCAGTACTGGCTTGTGGCCTATTAGGAACCAGGTTGCACTGCAGAAGGTGAGCAGTGGGCAAGTAAGCGAAGCTTCATCTGTGTTTACAGCCGCTTCCCAGCACTTCCATTACCACCTAAGCTCTGCCTCCTGTTAGATAATAAGCATAATAAATGTAATAGGCTTGAGACATCAGAAAACCACCCCCTTGACCCGCTCTCCCCGCATCCATGGAAAAACTGTCTTCTTTAAAACTGGTCCCTGGTGCCAAAAAGGCTGGGGAATACTGTGCTAGGACAATGAGAAGCTAGCCTGCTGTCATTTAAGCACAATGTACTGGAGACCGGCTGTGCTACATTCTTCTCTCAGAAATTAACTAAATAACGGCATCTAGTGAAACTCTTTTCAAACATTGAAAAGGACTTGTTAACACATATCTCTTAAAAGATATTTTTAGATAAAATGGAAAAAATTAAAATCTGTTCTGGGAAAAACAGATTAGAGGCCATAGAAGGTGATTTTATTTAGCTGCTTAAAAGGACTTGGCATACCATTCGGAGAGTTAAGTGAAAATTATATGCAATGAAATCCCAACACAGTATGGTACTAGAAGAGACCCACACCCCTCTCCATGCGTGCAATAAGGAGCTCTGCCTGTTGTCCCTCTGAATACTGAAGCAGAAGGTGGCACGGCCTTCCTGGGAGCTGGGAGGCAGCCCTAGACTTTGCCTTGGATCAGATCCCAGGAACTGGGCTCTCTGGACATGAAGGGCATGATGCTGTGGCTGAGACACCACAGGAATAAACCAAGGCTTTCTCAGAGGCAGCAGGCCTCCACCACCCAAAGGGCTTAGGGCAGAGCTTTATTGTTCCCAATGGAATTAGTATCTACTTTATCACAAAAGGAAATGTAGTAAGCACAGGCTGTTAGAGAGCAGCTGTATGATGTGCTTGACAGAGCATAAGATCTAGAGGCAGAAAGAATTGCCAGTTTCAGTCCCAACTCTGTTACAAGTGATGCTAGCCAAATCACACATTGTCATTGGGAGCATAGTTTCTTTACCTATAAAATGGGAGCAAGAATAGCTAAGGGATTTCAAGCACTAAGATATATTCCAGGCACCTGTGCCAAGAGGGTTCTGGACGGGTAACACTCTAGGAAGATCTACATTCACGAGAATACGCTGCAGGTAGGTCAAGTTCACTGGGAGGTTCCAGTTGCCATATTTTGGGGTCCATGAGTACTTGCACTAGGGCCATGCTGTTCATAGACAATGACTTAATATGGGTACCACTGTGTGGCTATTTCTACCCAGAGCCAGACTACTCTCGAGGCAACTTGTGACCTGGATTGAGTCTCAGAATAGCACTGCAGTCTGAAGCTCTTCAAAACCATCCCTTCCTATTCATTCCTCTGTTCACAGGTTTCAAACCTGCATTGCAGGCTGCCACCTCCTGCTATCATCCCTCCCTCTTTATCCTTTACCTGTGTTTCTTCTCCCATCTTGGTGTCTGCTTGTTGATGACCCAAACCAGAACATACCAGGCAAATGAATGAAATGATCTCAATTCATTCTCATGAGACTATGAATTGAATGTTCCTATCCTCATTTTACAAATATGGAAACAACTGCATAGAGGGATTAAGCTATAAATAAACTAGCCTTTATTTCAGGAGGCTGTTGTCAAAGTTTAATTGAGATAGTATATGTGAAAGGGCTTTACATTTTTTCAGGCTGAGGGAAAAAAGAAATCACAAAAAGAATATCCCTCATAGTTTTCTTTTGTTTACTTATATTTGGTTGCACTGGGTCTCTGTTGTGTGTGGCTTTCTCTAGTTGTGGCAAGCAGAGGACATTTTTCCTTGCAGTACGTGGGCTTCTCATTGTGGTAGCTTCTCTTGTTGCAGAGCACAGGCTCCAGGCATGTGGGCTTCAGTGGCTGAAGCACATAGGCTCAGTAATTGCAGGGTATGGCTCCAGGGCACGTGCACTTCAGTCGTTCTGGCTTATGGGTCCTAGAGCCCACCAGCTTCAGTAGGTGCGGCTCCGGGCTCAGCAGCTGTGGTTCACCGGTTTAATTACCGTGCAGCATGTGGGATCTTAGTTCCCAGACCAGGGATCAAACCTGTGGCCCCTGCAGTGGCAGGTGGATTCCTATCCATTGTGCTACCAGGGAAGTGCTTCAATATAGTTTTAAATTACTCATTTTTCCTAGGCTTTCTACCAGTTTCACATGCTTATGGTAGAAAACTTCACTTAGCCTCCAAAAGTGCCCTGAAAAAGTAACGATTTGTCTTTATCAAACCCATTGTCCCACAGACCCTCTTTACCTTTTATTGTTTGAAGACAGAGAAGAGGAAAGTGTGGGTATATGTGTCAGGTCACTATGACATGCTCAACACGGCACTCTGCTCTTTAAAACCTGAGTTTTAGTCTCCTAACCTTTCTAATCAGCTTAATAGCGTGCAATTTACTAGCAACTGAGGACAGTAAAACTACAGGAAATAAGAGTCTTTCTGGTTTTATTAACGTTCTTCCTAAGTTCTCCAGCATTTTGACCAAAATCCTGTCATCCAAATGTGTACTGTTTAGTGCGCATGGTCAAAACAATCTTTTTCCTGCTCTGCTCATTGAGTCTGACCTGATTAAAAAGCTCATTTTCTGTTCCTTCTGTGAAACAGAGGCTGCCAGTAATTTTCTCACACACCCACATTCTCACCAGAATATTTTCTACCACGGCTTCCTGTTTTGCACCCTGGACAACAACCCAGGCTTCCTTCATCCCTACACCTCCTTCAGGGGTATAGATAGAACCCTGCTGAAACAACATTTGGACCAAGAAACTAACCCCCGTTTTAGGCACCAGCAGTCAGTAGACAAGGGGTCGGTGCAGAAGTCAAGTTCTGGGCCAGGCATTCTTCTCAGAATCCTCAGATGTTAAGAAGGTGCTACTCAGACAACTTTTGGTGTTGCTTTCTATGAGAGAGGTGGAGAAAGGGACAGAAGAGGAGGAGGAGAAAGAGGTGTCAGAGAGAGTCATGCTGAGAACTACAAGAGGAGCAAGAGAGGAAGCACCGCTTAACAGCTCCTACAAGGAACCAGCAGGCAGTGTGTCCTCTTCAGCTTCGCCATGGATGTGAATGGTCCAAGAAAGCTATGAGGAGAGATCAGTTGTATCTGTGGAGGCCGCAATGGTGCTTTGAAGGGAGAAATAGCGGTTAGACTGATGGATGAGTGTGGACGCCTTTGGAGTCAAACAGTCCATCTCCTCAATCTGCCTGAATATCAGCCTCTCACAGATTCAGCAATGTCAGGAAATCCTGGGGAGCTTTGAAAATGATCAGGGAACACCACCTCCTCCTCCCTGCTAATTCTGACAGCTCCTGCCCTGATGGAGATGCTGTCCTCAGGATAGAAGAGCCAGCTTGCCCCTCCCACAGGGGCTGCAGGCAACAGGAAACTGAGCCCCCTGTGTGGGTCTCGCTGGCTTCTCCATTTGTTTTCATTTTGTCACAGACACTTCTATTTAAACTACTTGGAAGGATGTCTCAATAACATCCTTTGCTGAGCTCCATTAGATAGAAAATGAGACTCCATCTGCCCGCTCCTCTGCACCCAAACTTCAACCTTGGTTGATCTCACAGAGCCTATAAGGGCTGAGGACCTTCAACAGAAAAGCCTGTCTTCAGGTACTTATCAGGTTAACAAACAGGACAGACAGCTGTGGAGCACTGTCTGAGTATGCATTTTAAATGATTAGTTCAAATCCATTCATCACAATAAGGCTGGATAATAAACCAAAAATTCTACATACGCTCCAAAAAATAAATCTATGGCCTGTCTCCATTTACAATTCAAACCTATCTTTTGAAAATCCAAACACTACATACCCCTTGTGAAACAGACCTTGTTTAATATTTACTAAGATTTATTTTAAATGAGGCCATGCCATATATCCTTGGCCCAAAGCTTACAGATGACTTTATGATTATATGAGTAGTTGGGTAAATACACAGTTGGAGAGGAATGCCTTTTCTCTGCTCCTCGTGAGGGATTCTCCCTAGGAACAACCCTTGGTTCTCCCCATCCATTCACTTCTTGACTCTGGATAGGAGGTGTGGCTCTCAGGATGGTTGGGAGAATAGCGCACAGTTGGCTCAGCTTCACTCTTCTCCTTTTGGGAAGGGTCCTACCCACCAAGATCAAAGCTTTCTTACCCTCTCTTCTGTTGGCCTACCCCCCATGGGGTCAGCCCCCTGGGCCCAGTCCTGCCATGCTCAGCAGGGGCATATCCTCTACGTCAGGGACTCAGTAAACCATGTGACTAACATGTCCATGGCCATGACCACTAACTTCAACATTATTTGGCACTAAGGTGAAATAATAGCATCTGTTTTCTCTTCATTCTCTTTTTACCTTGCACTGAACCCTGGAGAAGAGAGATCCTACTGAGAGACTTCCTTGGAAACATAAGTCATTAAAGTGCCAAAAGCCTGGTTATCACGTGAATAAAATGGCTTTAGTGTCCTCTGCAGATGGATTCTGGACTATTGGGAGGAAAATGATAACTTGTAAACCTTAATAAGCAGTAAGGCGGAAATAGAGTAGGAAAACAATCCCTGGGTCAGCGTGTAACAAACTTTAAAAAGAAGGCAACACCTAGCAGTGCTTTTCAAACAAGCAAGCGGAATAATGAGGGACAGAAGCGTACAACACACTCATTTTTTTCAGGACCTTTACATCAACTTGGTGTTAGTGCCAGTGAAAAATCTCTCGTCTCTCATTTACACACACACACACACGCTCACTTGCTCACTAGCCAAGAAATATCATTAATAAAGAGATAATATGTGTGAAAAAAACTTTGAAAATAGTAAAGTGCTATTAAAAAACCAATGGAATATCAATATTATTACCTTGTTTCAAATGATGCCTACCTTCATTAGAGATTCAGAGATTAGAGGTAGAAAATGAATGGAAAATATGCAAAAAGTTGAATCAAGATCATAAATGTTCTAGCTAGACGCAACTTAGCTACTAAACAACAAGACATTCCTTCTCCAGTGAATAAAAGGCCCACATAGTTTTTCTGATAATAAAGCTTACATATTATGATAATTTGCTAGTTGATAATTATGGTAATGTGTAGTGTTTTTAAATCACTTGGCCATACATACGTTTATCATGCTGTTCATATTTTGTTATGAGGAAAAGCTCATTTTTTGGCATATTTCATGGCAGGCGTGCCTATTAGCAGTATTTTTTTCTGTCTGTTGGTGCCAGGTATATGCAGAGAGTGCCAATGGCCCTCCTACGTTAGTGAGACACAGACATAACTAGCCTGGACCTTAACTCCCTGTGAGAAAAGAGGGGGGCATACAACAACCTATTCAGAGAGATGAGTCCTGTACCACATATGGCACAGCTACTCCCTGCAGACACTCCTATGTCCTGATACCTGCAGTAGCACTAGAGGGCAGGTGCAGAAGTGATGGAGTGGGAGTTTGGGAGTAGCAGATGCCAACTATTCTAGATAGGATGAACGAACAACAAGGTCCTACTGTATAGCACAGGAGACTATATTCAATATCCCATGATAAATAATAATGAAAAGAATAGTGAAAAGAACATATATATGCATGCAAAACTGAATCACTTTGTTGTACAGCAGAAATCAGCACAACACTGTAAGTCAACTACACTTTAATAAAAAGGTCACCTCTTTGTGTTGCTCACTTTTTTCAAATGGAGGCAGATACATATAGCAATTGAGAACTCTCTCAACCAGAGCATTACATGGCCCATCCTAGGTGGAATTCTAAGCAAGTTCATGAAAAAAGTATCCACAATTTTATAATCAAGTCCTCTGTGCTCTAGAGGCAGCAATATTCCTGAAGAGCTCATGGAATGGAAGCCCGTAAGACTCTAATCAATACAAGGCAGTTCCAGGGGGTCATTCCTCCCCAAAGAACGCTTGCTTCTTTAAATATGTCTGCATTTATAATTTATACTGCCCTACATTCAAAATGGATTTGAGAGACCAATAGCTATAGAACTGACTTCTGTCCAGTTGCTAACTCATTTCAATCCCCATATCATTTTCCCTAATTGAAAGTTTTCACTGAGAATGATACTACTGATTATTTTCTTTTGCATGCATATCCATTTCTTATAATACTAAGGCTACGTATCTTTGTCACATTTGCAGCTATTAATAGATTAATAATTATGTATTTATCTGGTTACATCTATTGATGCCCATGAAGGAAAACAATGAGACATTAATCAAACATTGTTTATAAACAAGTACAAGTGTCTGGTAACCTTGCTTCTTTGGAAAGGTAGATATGCAATTCAGTCATGCCCGACTCTTTATAACCATATGGACTGTAGCCTGCCAGGCTCCTCTGTCCATGGGATTCTCCAGGCAAGAATACTGGAGTGGGGTGCCATGCTGTTCTCCATAGGGTCTTTCCATTCCAGGGACTGAACTTGCAGCCTTTAGGTCTCATGTATTGGCAGGCAGGTTCTTTACCACTAGCACCACCATATGTACATACATAATTTTTATTATGAAAATTTGAATATTCTAAGACATTTAAATTCATAGAAGCAGAAACTCATGTCTCCTGTGTGCACGTAATGGTTGAAATTTCACTTAATTTTATTTTAGATTTGACTCTGTATGAACCACTAATGTCACTTTCTATCAATCCAGCATAAAATCTGGCTTTAGCATACTTATTCCAGTGAGACACTATTAAAAGATATGGGTGAAAGAGACAGGTAAAAGAAATCGAGGATCACTCCTGTAATAGTTTCCAAAAAGGAAAACCACCATGGGAGAAAAGAGCGGGAGAGGAACAGATGGGCCAGCAGAGTTCTGCTTTCTGTGCGACATTGTACACTTATTATTCACATGAGGACTAATTTATAAACCCGGATAGTGTTTATAAACTCTACCGTCCTAATGGAAATGGAAGCATTAATACAACCAGAGGATTCTTTACTTTCCAGGTTTTAATTAAAATCACAGGCGTTAAGAGGCAAAAGTGTCTTTGTGGAATACAACTCTAATGAAGTAGTTCCTTGCCTAGCAGGAGGGGTGTGTGTGTGTGTGTGTGTGTGTGTGTGTGTGTGTGTGTTGTGTGTGAATGTGCACACACAATCTCAGCTCACTGACATAATCATTTGAAAATTCGACCCCCATGCAACTGAGAAAACTCTCTCAAAATTAGAAAAGCCAATTATACCACATTTTCTTCTGAATAAATACAATTGTCAAGTTAAAATCAGGAAAAGTAATAGCAAATCATATGGAAAACACACACACACAGCCTTAAAACATATCACAATTGACTAATGAGTGGACTAGAGGCAAATTTGTTTGTTCTATGTGCAGAGTAGAAAACTTGAAAGAGTAAGGGAAAAGGTGACAGTTGAGAAAAATGGGAATTTTGAAAATTCAGCAAAGGAAACCAAAGAGAAGAAAAGAAGAGGAAAGGGAGAAAAGAATCACTTGGATAAATAACACACTAGGATAGAAGGATTGAACATCAGTTTTGCTACAAATGATAGAGGAAAAAGTACACAGAGTCCTAGGAAACAACTTGGATGAAAATGCCCACAAAGTGACTGTTACTCAGTGCCCCACACTTCTTTTTACCTCTTATAGGTATCAGTCAGCTTATATATAGACAAATTAGGGTTGCAGCAAAATTAAACTAGCTTCCTTGTAAAGGAGGCTGCAACAAGGAACAGTGGGCTATATAGACTGTCAGAGATTTCCAACTGCTCTGTTGAGTGATGGCGATGGTTTATGATGATGACAATATATGCACTTACTCAACATGAATGTTGTGTTCAGCTATGTGTTTGGTGTTTTATAAAGATCATTTCTAATTCATACACCGTATCTGGGAGGTAGGTATGTTATTCACTCTTTAATAGTTTATATATATAAATTACCCCAAATTACACAGCCTTTGAGTGAAAGAGCTGTGTTTGAAAGGAGGGCTTGAAAAGAACAGAATTTTTTGAAAATCAGTATTCTTGTTGTCCCTGAAGGCCAAGACACACACACATGCACACACACACATTTTATAGATACAGATACATACACATCTATTTCTATGTATGCGTTATATGTTTAGGGGATAAATGTGAGAAACTAAAGTTTATGAAATGCTGGCTCTTTTGAAGACATCTGTTGAGTTCATATTTTATCTCAATTCTCACAATGTCTAATACGATTTTAGCAGTCTTTTTGGTGTATATAGGCAACTGAAGCTCTGGGTAATTAAGAAGTTTTAACTGAATTCACTAGAAAAGGGCAAAAGTAGTATTTAAATCTAACCTAGTCTAACCCTAGAAGACCACCCTCCCAAGGAAATATAATGTGGGCCAAGGTGTGAGCTATATATGTCACGTAAAATATTCTAGAGGCCATAATTTCAGTTCAGTCACTCAGTCGTGTCCAACTGTTTGCAACCCCATGAATCGCAGCACGCCAGGCCTCCCTGTCCATCACCAACTTCCGGAGTTCACTCAAACTCATGTCCATCGAGTCGGTGATGCCATCCAGCCATCTCATCCTCTGTTGTCCCCTTTTCCTCCTGCCCCCAATCCCTCCCAGCATCAGAGTCTTTTCCACTGAGTCAACTCTTCGCATGAGCTGGCCATAATTTAAAACAGTAAAAATGAACAGGTCCTGGTATACATAGCCATCACAACCTCAGTCAACTGTTGCCTTCTCTTGCTTCCTGGGTTGGGCCAGTTTTGAGAATTTTATTTTCCTGTATCTCTGTGTATGATACCTCAGGGAAACCCCATGACAGCCCTAAGTAAGGAGGCCTGATGGAACGAGGGAATGAGTTCTCCATGCTGCTCCGCGTTTTCTGTAGATACACACCCAGCATGGTCACAAGCAGAGCAGCAACGCCCAAAGGCACAGACTTCCTCTTTAGCAGCCTGAACATGTGAAGGCATTTCCCTGCCAGTTTATTACACCTTTGTTTGAACCTTCCCATCAGAGAAATAAAATTCCTGTGAGAAACCAGGTGACAAGCAGTGAAAAATGTATACATACGCCAACTACACTGATTTAAAAATACAGTGTGAGGCTTAAGAATGAGTGCCACAAAGCTGTGCAACAATGGCTGCTATGACGTAGCTTATTAATGACAAGTATTTCTCATTTCAACACTGCAACTGTATTCCTAGACATGTTTACTTTAAATACCATATGGATACACACTGTGATGTGTCTTTTAAAATATAAACACTGACCCCCAATATACTTTTAAATGTCAAGCGTTACATACTGGATCTTCTTAGGGTGGGGTCAATCCTCTAAGGCATATGTAGGCGAAAGATGGATTTATCCCAATATCTTTAATTGACTGCAGGCAAGCAGAATATAAAGCAATTAATTACTTATTCATTAATCCTATAAAGTTGTTGAATTGATGCAAATAACTAGTCTTTAACTTGACCATAGAAAGCACAGTTTCAGATAAATGGACAGAATAGAAAGTTTACTCAAACATACCTCAGTGGGTTTCACACTGTGTACAATGCATAGAAACAGACGGTCCTTGTCTTTGTGCATTTTTGATGAAAAACAGACACACTGATGATGAAAACATTAAAATGTACAAAATGATAAAAAAATAAGTACGAATGATCTTTTCATGTTCTTGTTCTGTGCATGTGTGTTCACAAATTTTCTAGCCTATCCTACTCTAAACTTACCTATCATAACCCAGCATATGCTTTGTGAGTCTAATTAGCTCTAAACAATAGAGCTGAGTTTTTGACCAAGTAGATATTTCTCTGATCAAATCAGAACTCTTTATATTATGTATGCTGTATACACATATAAAAACTTGATAATTTCATATTGCTCTTCTAATACTGATTTAAAGAATCTATTATATATTCTTCAGAATGTTTAGTGATTAAAGATGTCATTTTTTTTCAAGTAAGGAATCTGGTATTAATTCCTACTATATATCAAGCGCTATGCTAAGTTTGTAAGATACATTACATCACATCATTTAATCCTTGAGCAACCTAAAACATAGATAACATTATTCCCATTCCACAGATTAAAAAACTGAGAATCCAAGATAGTAACCAATTAACCTACTGACTTAAGGATACAGAACTGGTAAGTGGTTGTCAAAACTCTCTGACCTCCATTATCTGGAATGTTCTTATTATCAGAAAAAAGTAATCTTGAATCAAGCTGTAAATAAACTGCTTGCTCAATCTGTGTAACACTATTTGGTTCAAAAATAAAGGGTGATTTTAAAATGATCAGACTGATATTCTGTGTGATCCTTAATATAATTATGCTCCTCAAAAGGAATTTCCATAATACAAGCAATATTAGCATGTCTAGAATGGTGACCTGAAAATCTATAACAGTCATTTCTACGTATATGTTTTAATTTACTTATTCAAGCCTTAATGTCACTATTTTATAGTCTTGAGAAGAGCCTGAGATTAAATCTATAACTCCTGAAAGTGAATACAAAATACATTGGCCTTTGAGTGTATTTCATAATGATAACTACAGTATTAATAATTACTACAAAATTACTACTACGAAATTACTACAGAGTAGATACACCATGCTTGAAAAGCTGAAGGGGTGGCAGGCAGCAAAGGCATTATTGCATAACAGCTGAGTCAGTAGGTGAGCCAGGATTGGAAGAAGCCATTGCTATGTTTTTAGACCATGACTAGGCGTCACTTTCCAATGTGTATAAGGTAAAACTAATAATGCCCAATTCACACAGATATTGCAAAGATGAAAAGAAAATACTATTAGCCATTGTCTGACTGATAGAAAACATTCAGCACGATTACCTCTCCTCCCTCCTCACTGAAGCTCACCCATGTCTTGTTCACCAGGAAAAATTCCCTGAGAGTAAAGACAGATGCAAAATACACAAAGAGGTAATCTACACTGAAGAGCCACCTTCCTCAGACTGAGAATTCCTATCAATCTGTGAGGCTAGTCCATTTATAATCTCTGAATTAGAGAAGAGTGGAAATGGACCCAAGGACCAAGGTGAAAGGAAGGGATAGTGTCCTGCCAGCGTGGCTGCATCATTTCATTTTAAGTGGTGCAAGGGCTTTCCAGGTGGCTTAAGGGAACTGCCTGCCACTGCAGGAGACATGGGTTCAAACCCTGAGTCAGGAAAATCCTGTGGAGGAGGAAGTGGCAACCCACTCCAGTATTCTTGCCTGGGAAATCCTATGGAAAGAGGAGACGGGTGCACTACCGTCCATAGGGTTGCAAACAGCTGGACATGACTGAGTACACTCGCATGCAAGTGGTACAAAGTGGTATGATGTTCCTTCACAACCGAAATGACCATTATTGAGTGGAAGCATGCATGCTCTTCCTCATACATTTCAAACATGAGACTCTGTGATCTGGTGGCCGCTCTACATGTGCGCCTAAACCCTCCGCCGAGTCCCTTGGAAAAGGAACAATGTCCACAGAACACTTGATTGCAAAGGTTCACATTGTATACAGAGATGCTTCTCTTCTCACAACTACTCTCTCCAGGTATGTCTTCTCAGAGGAGGATCCAGCCTAAGGAGCGAGGAGGGAGGAAGAGGCTGAACGGGAGACACATTAAGAGTGAGACCCAGAACAGATGACGGATATAAATGTCTCTGGGAAAGCACTTTCTTCATCTTTCCATTTCACACTTGGATGGCTTCAACATTTTTATGGACCCTCCCACCCCCTACCCCACCTCCTGTAAATGTTTTATGTAATGTCGGCCTATCAGCTGCGTGGGTGCAATGAACACGGTGGGCATACTGCCAAAGCTTGCCCTGAGAAGGAGGAGGGACTAGCGAGGCCAGACCCGAGAGAATGATTGGCATCATGGAAACACACTTTTCTTAAGGTAAATGCAATAGGAACACCAGACAGTAAGACACCAGCTCTCAGACATCTTGTGCAGGGACTGAATATACCATTGCTTCTGAAAAGACTGTGGACCAAGGACTGCCTGTCACAGTTACTGATTCGCTGGTGAGTGGGATGATGGTGACAGAGCCACCCATCGGCCACAACGGAGATGATGGATGAGCCAGAAAGACCAGGCAGAGAAGCCCAGCCTTTCTCCTGCATCCATTTGTTATTTCCGGTCTCTCTCGGTCTCTGTCTCTGCCTCTCTCACTCTGCAGCTAATCAGTAGTGATAGATGAGGGTAGAGGTTCACTTCTTCCCTCAGGCACCCAACTGCATTTTCTCTCCTTTGTCACAGGTTTCTCATCCATTTCTTAATGAATCCTTTATTCGAATAGGCAAGAAGCAGGGCCTTAACCTAAAACTGACTGTTGATGCAAGACTCCTGGTATGTTGAAAAAAAGGTAAGAAAGGAAGGCAGGATCAAAGGGTTTCATTGTTTGGCTCATGAAGGGACAGAGAAAAAGCATTTCCAGGAGGAGTGCACTCAGTAATTAGGGTTGAATGTTGAAAAGGAAGTTCAAACAAAAATGCAGCAAAATTAGAGGATGGAGAGTTGCACAATTTGGCAAGAGTCTACTAGACTTCAACCCTGTGTCCCCATATGAATTGGATTCAGTCATTCCAACTGACTCATTAAGGCAGCCGAGTCACAAGAGCGCCTGGTGTTTACAGGACCCTGCCATTTGCATGTCTGTACTGATGACCCACTTAAATAGAAATGGACAAATTGCTGGACATATCTCATTTTTATTTACCATCTTCAACAAGTATGAGCCAGTGAGTAAAGTTGAAATTAAGACTATGGCTGAGTCTGTATAAATATGGTGGGGCCAGAACATTCAGTGCCTCACATTGGCTGAGATTCATCTTTAGGACCAAGCCACATGGTGGATACTCAAAACATTGGACTCTGCATATGCATTTGATGCCAAAACAGCCTCACAACAAACAGCTAGACTGGCTATTTTGGTCCTAATAGATATGGCTGTGCACATGGGGATCATTTTTAATCAAGAGATCTAAGGTCTGAGGATGGCAATGTTGCTGAAAATTGTAACAGAGATGGCAAAAAGATCACCATGTTAAAAATGACAACCACGATGCAGAGCAGACGGACGCAAAAAACAGTGTATATCAGGATATCTTCTTCCTCAGTGAATTCTTCCAAATTTGCAGGGCAGCAGTGGAGACACAGACATAGAGAACAGACTTACGGACATGCGAAGGGGGACGAAAGGGAGGGTGGAATGTATGGAGAGAGTAACATGGAAGCATATCCATTACCATATGTAAAATAGATAGCCAATGGGAATTTGCTGTGTGACCCAGACAACTCAAAGGAGGGCTCTGTAACAGCCTAGAGGGGTAGAATGGGGAGGGAGATGGGAGAGAGTTTCAGGAGGGAGGGGATATAGGTATACCTATGACTGATTCATGTTGATATTTGGCAGAAATGAACACAATATTGTAATTACCCTTCAATTAAAAATATATTAAATTATATTAAAAGATGTAGTGGCCACCTTTCCTAAAAAGGATTCTAGTTTATACTTCCAAACCTTAGAAAATAGTACCTCCTGTTAACTAAATTAAATCTGTGATCTCTTTACAAAACTACCTTATCAATAAACACTTCAGGACTCATCCTCACTGCTGGACAGTGGCCTTTCCACACTGACAGAAGGTGGTCTTCCATTTATAAACACTGTTGAATGAAACATGGAAAATGATCCGGTCATCCTAATTGGTACCACCATCTTAATATCCTCTCATAAAAGCCATAGAGAGATGTTCCTGCTGCATCTGAATGTACTGATAGTATTATTAGATTATCAAGAAGACCAAGTTTTTAAATGTTTTTACCTGAAAAAACTAAAATCAAGAAAAACATTGTACATGTTCTTACTTTGCACAAAGTTAAATTGCACAAAAGATAAATTCTGAAATATGGAAACGACATAATACATCTTTTTATAGATATTTCTGTAATCATATGTCTTTTATTACAATATGAATCCTGACGGTTAAATATGCAAAGATGCTAGCAGTAGATGTGTGGTGTCTGCTCATGCCTAGCACTATGTCTAAACTTCAATTGCACTGTTATCTATAGTATATAAAATGCTCAAATGGGTTCCCCTGATAACTATAAGACTTCTGTTCACTTCAATTTTTAACTTGGCAGCATTAATATTGCTTTAAAATAATACTTTTTAAAAAATACACTGATCTTATTAGGAAAGTAATACTGGAAAAAATCAATTCAGTGCCATAAATTAGAAAAATGAATGAGGCCCTTTGGGCATTGAAATCATCAGCACTTGACTATCCCTTAGCCTAGAGTCAACATCATCTTCTTTACCCAGTTATAAAATAGGTGCTGCAAACATTACCCTGAAAATAGGTGTGACTATGCAGTTGGAATAACTAGATAATGTCCCCTTCAGTACAGTTATTTAAATTGCTTCGGCAGCCACATTTTCAGCCCAAATTATTTTGTAGCAATCGACCTTTATAAAAGAAGAAAAAGAACCAGCTATGAAGCTGACAATTTGATTACCACCTTAGACTATGATCCATGTTCATGAGTGACCTGGAACTCTCATATAAATTGACTCTTTACACTGAGAATTCTATTTGTTTTTTTTTTTAATTCAAGCCATAAATATATAAAACAGATAATTTAATATTCAGGCCCTTGATTTTCAAATGATTTTCCAATTCTTAATTCAATGGATTATTCAATTCCAAATGTTGCTTTAATTATATAGAATACATTCTGAGAGTTATTTCTATGAATGAGGTTTCAGGACTTGCTGCCACACACTGATTTTCTTTCCTTGTTCTATCAGAGTGGCCCTCTCTCCTGGGATGGGCAGACAACCTGCCAAAGCAGCACCAACCTATGAAGTCACCATCCCTCAGCTGTTGTACCCTGAAGGCACAAATGTTTGGATAAGTATTGACATTTCACCCTTCATCAATGCTAGAATTTAGCGCTGATTTCTTACAATAAAGGCTTATGTCTTCGGCCTTTTTCTTATTAATCCTATTACACTTGTCTTTATGAGCTCTCCTAGTTCCTTTCACTCCCTCCGGGGCTTAGCTGCAAATGAGATTTCACATCTCAGTGTAAAATAACATGAACATTTTTCTAGAAAATTAAATAAAAGTCTTCCACCCTGGCACTACATGCCTAGAATCCAATTTCTGGAACCAATGTCTCTCCCAACGCCTCACTGTCTTCTTGTCATCTCACTTTTCTTAGCACTGAGGAGCATCTTTCTGCCTTTGTATTCAGATGATCTATTACTATGGGAAGGAAGAGAGGGCTGGGTTGCATGGTAAAAGTACTGGAGCAGTGGGAGGCAGAACCTGGGAGTTCGGTGACCACATTTCCAAAGAATCACATGAGTAGGATTCAAAGCTGGTTACCTCTCGCATGCTTATGCAGTTCATAAACCACCTGTTCTTTACACCTTTAAATAGTCTCTGCTTCTCTCTGCCAACCTGTGCCATGCTTTCAGTGTGAACTAGCCACAAAAAAATCATCATTCAAAGTTTCTCTTTGAAAAGGCGTTAGAGTTTCTTTAAAAAAAAAAAAGGGCAACTCAAAGCAGAACAAAAAGTCCTTGGCACACTCTGAAATGTTTGACCCTTTCAAAGAGTCTCAAGTACAGAAGCTTCACCTCCTAATGGAATTAGGTCCAATCACACAAGTCAACCAAATGTCAGGTACCTCAGGAGTCCTCAAAGCATTCCATCCAGCACATCCATGTATGATCAGAGGTAAAGACAATTGTTCACTTTCTTTTTCTAATTCCAGGTAGAATTAATCTCTTATAAATGGAAACATTAAAATAAAATAAAATAAAATGATTTATTTAAATATTTAGCAGCACCTTCCAGATCTTGCTTCAATTCAGATGGCAGGTGAAATGTTAATAAGATGCAACTTTCAGAAGTTTTACTTATGTATAAATTGGCAATGGATGGCAATGAATTATGCACATGAAAAATATCAAGTAAATCACAGTGTGGTGAAGAGCATGTTATATCATTATCCTAGATTCACTTGGAGCCAAGAAGAGACTCCAGATTTTTAAATTTTAGAAATTAGTTTGGAGAAGATCTTTCACACCCTCTAAGCCTAATATTTTTAATCACTTTTAAAAAGAGGAGAATCTCTACAAAGACACAAATACAAATGCCTTCACAGTAGGTAATATCAAGTGGGAAGCAGCTAGATAAAAGGTGACAGGGGGTGTATCTTTACATCCAACCTGAAGACATTTATGTACTCTAACAGAATTATATAAAACTCATGGCAAACAATATCCCTAAAAAGTTCAATGCAATTAAAATAACTCACTTATATTGGGCAAGGCTTACTAGATTCTTCTTCCATGGGAGTTCATTCCAAAATTGTTAGATAATTGTTAACTGGATCTAAAAAAATACTTCTTACTGCAAAGAATCCTCTTCTATAGAAAACAAAATCTTACTGAGAACAGTGTCATCATTAATTAGAAATATTCTAGCCAAGATGATTTCATATAAAGAAAATTGAATATACATTTAAATATTTAACACAAATTTCAAAAGAGGGGTTGACTGCATATATACAAGGCTCAGACAGAGTACTTGGAAATATAAGTGTGCATATATGCTACTGATATTTTCTATATCATACTTATAAACAAAGTAAAGTACTTTGAGAGCCCATTATGGAGAAGAGAGTTCACCTGCTTTGTAACTGACCATATTAAATAGAAAATCTACAATGTTAAACAGTGAATGTATTTTGATCATGTGACTTCTGGAAAATTTGTTCAGGAAAATTCAGAGAGAATACACCAGGCCTAACACTGAGGCAAGTACAATCAATAGTGATCATTTTCAAAGCATCACAGCCAAAGTGTTTCTAGGCTTCATTAGTGAGATGATATGGTTACATCACCTTCTCAAAGACAGGGATTTCAAAGACAGTTTTCAAAAGGCTTAGATTAAAAAAAAAAAATTATCCTCTTCCTTTGGTATTTCCCCTGGAATGAATAAGAAGCCTCTAAGACTCCTGATGGATTTACAAATGTCCAGTGCTTATTGTATTGGCCTATCTTGACTCTATCTTCCTTCACACAACAGAAGACACCATGTTGATTTGGCCTCTGTATAGCAGAGAGGGCACTTTGGGTTCTTAAACCTAGAACGCATGTGTCAAACAAGCATGAACATGAGTTCACACCTCAACCATGACAGTTTATACAGCTCCTGGGTGAATCCCTACTTTTTACATGCCAATTCTCTGAAAGCAAGTAGAATGTTCAATAGCTTCTGTTAAACTGGCACAAGAAATTGAACTGCTCTGCCCAACCTTTTCATAAATTTCTATCATCTGACCTTATCCTATCTACCTTCTAAACAAATCAAGCTCCTGTTCTCATCTTCTGTGGCTCACACCTAGCAGTCCAAAGTCTTTTCTCATATTGTTCCTCTTGCTTAGCATTCTCTTACTTGTCCTTTCACCCAATGAAATACCAGCCATCGTACAGCTTAAGCTCAAATTCACTCTTCCATGATGGCTTAACTGACAATCACCTTACCTGATCTCCTCTGAATTTCCACAGAACACAGAGTTTATATTTTCCAAACTAATTATCCCACCTCTTAGAATATTTTAATCTTTTCTTCCCAAGTATACTGTGATCTCCCTGCCATCTGGGCTCACATTTTACAGTTCTTTGAAATGTCTCACTGTGTTTCAGTTCAGTCGCTCAGTCGTGTCCGACTCTGCGACCCCATGAACTGCAGCATGCCAGGCCTCTCTATCCATCCTCAACTCCCGGAGTTCACCCAAACTCATGTCCATCAAGTCAGTGATGCCATCCAGCCATCTCATCCTCTGTCGTCCCCTTCTCCTCCTGCCCTCAATACCTCCCAGCATCAGAGTCTTTTCCAATGAGTCAACTCTTCACATTAGGTGGCCAAAGTATTGGAGTTTCAGCTTTAGCATCAGTCCTTCCAATGAACACCCAGGACTGATCTCCTTTAGGATGGACTGGTTGGATCTCCTTGCAGTCCAAGGGACTCTCAAGAGTCTTCTCCAACACCACAGTTCAAAAGCATCAATTCTTTGGCACTCAGTTTTCTTCACAGTTCAACTCTTACATCGATACATGACCACTGGAAAAACCATAGCCTTGACTAGATGGACCTTTGTTGACAAAGTAATGTCTCTGCTTTTTAATATGCTATCTAGGTTGGTCATAAACTTCCCTCCAAGGAGTAAGTGTCTTTTAATTTCATGGGTGCAGTCACCATCTGCAGTGATTTTGGAGCCCCAAAAAATAAAGTCTGACACTGTTTCCACTGTTTCCCCATCTATTTCCCACGAAGTGATAGGACCAGATGCCATGATCTTCGTTTTCTGAATGTTGAGCTTTAAGCCAACTTTTTCACTCTCCTCTTTCACTTTCATCAAGAGGCTTTTTAGTTCCTCTTCACTTTCTGCCGTAAGGGTGGTATCATCTGCATATCTGAGGTTATTGATATTTCTCCTGGCAATCTTGATTCCAGCTTGTGCTTCTTCCAGCCCAGCGTTTCTCATGATGTACTCTGCATAGAAGTTAAATAAGCAGGGTGACAATATTCAGCCTTGACGTACTCCTTCTCCTGTTTGGAAGCAGTCTGTTGTTCCATGTGCAGTTCTAACTGTTGCTTCCTGACCTGCATACAGGTTTCTCAAGAAGCAGGTCAGGTGGTCTGGTATTCCCATCTCTTTCAGAGTTTTCCACAGTTTATTGTGATCCACACAGTCAAAGGCTTTGGCATAGTCAGTAGGACTCTAATTATATAGCAGGTTTTCTATATGAACTGAATGAAAACAATTGGTCATTAAACATGAAACAATTTGAGTACTTTAGGAAACTGATGTTGTCAAATTATTAGAAAATAATATGTCTGTTTATGATGTTGAACTGTTTATATGGAGCAGTTCAATTTTCAAGAGATGTTCAAAGTTTACAACTGGCTTGCTTAGAAAGGGCAGCAGTTTGAGAGCTGGCACGCTGCACCGTCTTTGGACTAACAGGTCACTGGAACCTTTCCTAACTAGAGATGGTCCTCTTTAGAATGGATTGATATGAACAACTAAAATTAAAGGAGACTTACAACCATGAAGCAGCAAGCATTGCCTCAGATACAGTTTGCACTATATGGAGACAATCTCCTTTCTTTGTAAAATATCTGAGAGAGAAACAGAGTGAATGTAATAAGAGAAACACCAGACAAAGGCCCTTTCTTGACTAAAGTAGAAAGTGAAAAGATCTGATCCCCTTACATTCCTCCAAATGAACCACTACTCCTGTGTAGACACTAATGGGACTATTTCTTTTGTAAAAATACTTCTGATAAAGTCTCCAGGGTTTATTATTCATGGTTAAAATATACAACTGTATATTCACCAAATTTAGCCTAAGAACACATGTACCAAACTAAATGCATTATAGGGTTGCAAAAAAAAAACAGAAAAAAAGAAAAATGCATTTCTGAACTTCCATCTTGCTTTGGAGGCGGAAAAAAAAGCACTTTTTAAGATTATGTGACCTCTTGAGTCTCTGTGTTAATGAAGCCCGGAGACTCCCCCTCTCAGTGAAATGACTGACTCCCTGCTAAATAAAGATTCCTTCAACTTAATTATCATATGAGGATGTCCTAATACTGAAATAAAAAGGATAAGGTAATATTAGTTAAGCCATCCCTGTGGGGGTTCTTTCAAACTTGCTGCTGCTAACAAGCAACTGCCTTGCACAGAAACCAGACCCAGTTTAACTAATTTTACATTTAGGTATTAATAATGCATAATAAGCCATGTCTGATATGACAAATTACAATAACTATTAAACCATTTGCCCATCCAATATATCTGATTAATCATGACACACCATGTGACAAAGACAAACCTCTCAATTTTTTTAAGAGAAAGCTAAGTGAATTGAAAAATAGACTAAATGCAATATTTCTCACTGGTATTAATGAACCTGATTCCAGATCCCCATATTGCCTTGGTAAGGAGAGCAAAAAAATCCTGTTACTTCCTTCTTTTAATTCTTTGTGTCCATCAAGCTGCTGAGTGAAAGGCAACACTTTCTGACAATCACGTTTGTGTCAAAGGCACTCTTCTCCATGAATGCAGGGAGCTGAAAAGATTGTGCCCAAAAGAAGCCTAGAGAAAAGACAAGCAATCTGTCAATGGGTTTCACCCTTAAGAATCTCTCTTATACTGGGTCTCACAAGTAGAGTTCCACAGGAGCATGTGGAGAATGAATCCTCGACCATTCAAAGCAATATCTAAAATGGTACCCAGGATTGTCAAAAGCCAAGTGTCTAACTGCTCACACTGCTGCTGGTGCTGCTGCTGCTAAGGCACTTCAGTTGTGTCTGACTCTGTGCGACCCCATAGACGGCAGCCCACCAGGCTCCCCCGTCCCTGGGATTCTCCAGGCAAGAACACTGGAGTGGGTTGCCATTTCCTTCTCCAATGCACGAAAGTGAAAAGTGAAAGTGAAGTCGCTCAGTCATGCCCGACCCTCAGCGACCCCATGGGCTGCAGCCCACCAGGCTCCTCCGTCCATGGGATTTTCCAGGCAAGAGTACTGGGGGGGGGCAGGGGTGGGTGGGGGTAGGGCGTGCCATTGCCTTCCCCAGTTCACACTGTAGTAGTGGGAAGTAGCCAATCCACAATATCCTAAGGTCGCACATTTTCTTCTTATACCCTGTTGTCACTGCACTGGAATTTGCCATTGAAACATCTACACAGATCAATACTTGAGCAGAACACTCCCCCTGGAGTCCCCAATGTCACCTAGCCACTCATGTCTATATGTATAAAAACAGTTTGATCATTTTAAAATGATATATGCTACTTTCTGGTCTAGTTCATACATCTAGGAGACTTTGGCTATTTGGACAATGAAATTATAAAGTACACTCAGCTGCTTAGTCAAGGCTTCCCTACCTGTATGTGAAATAGAAAAACATAAACAGTTTCCACAAAGCAAGCTTTGGAAAGCCAAACATAGATAAAAAAATATTCTCCTATTGTGTAATCTTGGACAACTTAACCAATTCTCTTTTTGACTCAGTCTTGCATTGACAAAATAAATATGTTAACAGTATTATACACATTTATCAATATTAAAAAGTGCTATCACAAAGTGAAGGTTCATAAATATTATCCATTATTAATACCATTGTGGTGAATAGACCCAAAGGTGGCCCCAGTGAGCCTGCCTACTGGTGTTTACACCTTTGTGTAAATCCTCTTTTCTTGAGTTTGGGTAGGACCTGTGACTTGTTTTTCATAGACAAAACATGGTAAAAATAATGTGATGTCCCTCCTGTGATTGG
The DNA here is from genome assembly GCF_042477335.2 of Ovis canadensis. Classification (NCBI taxonomy): domain Eukaryota; kingdom Metazoa; phylum Chordata; class Mammalia; order Artiodactyla; family Bovidae; genus Ovis; species Ovis canadensis. The sequence continues at coordinate 185,937,645 of NC_091245.1, forward strand.
GTGCTATTACATAGCAAAGGTGATGAGAAACGTCACCTCCATGATTATGTCACATTATCGAAGACCTCATTTGCTGACACTGATGCCAGAGACTCCTCTGGAGGGTGATGAAGTAAGCAGTCATGCTGGGAACGCCCACATAGAAAGGAACTGCAGGCAGTCTTTGGGAAAAGAGGGCAGCCTCTACTCATTAGTCAGCAAAAAGTTGGGGTTCTCAACTACATAGGTTATAAAGAAATGAATCCTACCAAAAACCTAAAAAAGCTGAAATGTGATAGATTCTTTCAGAGTTGAGCCTCCAGAGAGAGCACAATCCATGTGGCAAAGCGACTGTAGTCTTGTGAGATGTAGAAAAGGGATCCTAACCAAAATTGCCCAATTTTCTGACCCACAGAAACCATAAGATCATAAATAATGTGTTGCTCTAAGCTGCTACATCTGTGGTGATTCATTACATTACTAAAGATAGCTAATATAATTAAGTATAGCAAAATGTTAGGCAACAGGAAGAACATACTTCTTATATAAAGAACATACTGCCTAAGATTTTTGAATAGATATTAAACAGAGTTGGCAAAACTTAAATTCTCTTAAAGAGTTCACAGAACTTCAAGGCGGAAGAGATGCATCTTAGACATGATCAGGTCTAACCCCTCTTCATACCACTTTGCAAGTAAAACGACCAAGCTCCAAAATGGCTATATAACAGGCTGGAAGTCATCGGACCAGCTAATTGTGGAGCTGGAACTTGAAATCAAGTCTCCTGAGTTGATGTTGCCTATCACGACACTGTTGCCAAAGCTGTGATTTCCCATTTCAGTGAGAATGTGTTGATTTCCGAGTTAGTATTATTTAAATCAAAGAGCAAGGATCAATGCTGACTAGATCTTAAATGATCATCTGACTTATTGATTATGCAACTTTATCTCCAGTTCACTTACCATCATTCTGATATGGCTTGTTTTTAAGGTAACACTGGGTTGATGTGGTATCTAGCAAGCCCCAACTGTAGAAGAAACACAGTAAAAATCTCCAAAATGCAGAGCAACCAAGGCTCTGTCAGAGAGTATAAAAGCACTGAGATGAAGGGTAAAATGTTCAGTTAATCCATGAAAATGTCACCATCTACTTGGAATCTCAGCCTGAAGGTTAAGTGTCACAGACTATTGTCAGATGGTGCCAGCAGCCAGAATGGCTAAATTGACTCGGGTGATGAGTGTGGTAACAGATGCTATAATCAGGCTGCCTGTATGCTCAATCAGATGATGTGACCATATTAAAATCAGAACGTAATTCAAAACAGCATATTTTGTTCCAATTTTTATAGCGTTTTGTTAATCAGATTCTCCCTATCACAAATTAAAAAGTGCAATGTCTCTTCATTTCTCCTCCACCAACATTCTCCAGATGAAGGTGTTCCAGAGATCTAACGTACAACATTGTTAATGCTGTACTGTATATGAGAAATTTGCTAAAAGAGAAAGGTAAGTATGTGAGGTGGTGCATATGTAAAGTAGCTTGATTATGGTGATTATTTCACTATGTGTGTCTGTATATATGTATATATACATATATATCAATGTATATGTATACACACATTGAATGTATATATCATATATATATATATACATTCAATGTGTGTGTGTATATATATATAAAAGCATTAAGTTGCACTCATTAAACACATACATTTTTTTCATTGTCAACTATACCTTAACAAAGCTGAGTAAAATGTTTAAGAGATCTTATGTCCAGACTATATTAAAAGGTTTAAGAGATATTATATCCAGACTATATCTGTACATTTTTACATAGAACACATTTTAAAAATATAACTGAATATACATTCTGAGAGTGGGACAGAATTTTGGAAATCAGGATTATTCTGAACATCATTGCAATGGATCTGTTTTTCTTACTCTTCTATCTGTTCCCTTCACTAGTTTGCATCACATTTATTTTATTTACTATCTGGGTAATTTAAGAGTTATTTTACCACCCTAACTTTGAACCTCTTCATGAATATCTTGCATGCTAGAAGATGGTCTTTGGTATAAAGAGACTCATAAAAATGTAAAATATTTAGTAGAGTATTGATTATATAAATTGTTGCCTTTGTCTTTTCTCCTAATTTTCCCTATGGAAAGCAACTTTCTATTTCTCTGTAGTCTTCTGGATCTTTGAACAGAATAGCATAGCAATCCCAAACGTATTAAGGTATATTTACATTGCTTGAATTGAGAAACATGTGTTATTACAGTAAAGCTTCAAGTTAAATCTAGCTATGTCTTAAAAGTTTATATGGCACCTCTGTGGACAGCACGGAATCAAGCATGGACCTACAAAGCCTGTTTTGTCCAAGCATGGTGAAGGACAAAGATCCATTCCTAGCTATAAGACAGCCAACCTTTTAGCAAATGAAGGGGAAAATTGAATTTAAGTCAGAAAGGGGAAACAAATCCTCCTGTCCAGTAAATTTCTTTAATCAACAAAGTGGTTTCTCAAGACTCATTCAATGTCACAAAGCTTGCTAAGAGCCCCCTCCACACCCCCCACCAAGATATACAAGGTCACAGTAAGTCCTTATTTCAGAAAAATCAAAAATAGATTCTCTTAGGAAAAAATATAGAAAATTACACCGGCAAAAAGAATTTGCCAAAATGCCATAAAGGTGTTTAGAAATATTTAATATACTCTCATTTATCTTTAAATCAAGCTTAGAATAGAAACAGAATCAATACAAAAGAAAATATTATTAGTAGACTTGTCAAATATTAAGAACTGAATATACTGTAATTCTCTGGCTTTCTCCCATGGTACAACTATAAATGTTTGAAAAACTAAGGTAATAGCACATGTAATTTACCCAGTGATGTTTCACAGCTTGTTTTGCTAGGAAAGGTAAGAAAATGAGCAAATCTGTCTGTAACCCCAGCATAAAATGAGGGTGGAGCTGGGATCACAAAGTAGTAATGTCACATTCAAATACTTTAAAAAAAATACTGGTAATACACAAATTTAAGTCTCAAAAATCAAAAGCTTTTATTCACTATTTTACTTTTATCTTATTTATATATGCCTAATATTCTTTTTAGGTATTCTTTTACACTGTGTTTGTACAATTCTCAGATATTTGAATGAAGAATAACTGATAATTTAAATATGTGAGCATATTACCTATTCAACTCTTAAGTAGATATTCTGAAATATCTTAATATCCAGAAATATCCAGTTATTTTATGCCATTTAGAGAAAAGTCATGTATTAAACTAATTTTTAAACATCAGTATCATATACTGCAGTAAATACTTCTATTTGTACAGCTATTTTTGAGGTTTTTCTTTTTCTATGAGCTACTGGTCAATTTCCCACTAATAATTTATAATATATTTTAATTTTTTTCTAGATAAAAAAAGTATCTTCTCCACCATTACATTGATTCTCTTTTCAATTATTTTGGCAGCCATTGTTTCCTCTTCTTTTCTTATCTTTTCCTATTCTGTTTCCAGATCTTGTGCTCTATACATGTCCTCTGAGTATGTTGTTTAGTCTCTTTCTCTTTTGGAAAAAAGTCTCAGAAAGCAGTATTTTCTTTCTGCAACTGTAATTGTAAGATTGGAAAGGAGAGAAAGGCAAAAGGGCAGATATCTCCCAGCAATCAGTATCACTGAGATGGTTAGGGGATGGTTCTCCCTTTAGCAGGAAGAGAAGGTAGGGTGGGCCACATTTTGACCCATCCACAGAGCTATACAATTGGTGTTTTATTTCTCTCTTACATCAAGATGTAAGGGTTCCACGGACGGCAGAGAAGCTTACCTAGTCCACAGAGCAAAAGTAATGTGATTGCACCACTTATGTGGCATTTTAATAAACTGGGTGTTTGTTTATAGACTATATAAACAGATATAAATTTTTATTTTCTAATCAATTAAGTAGTTAAACACAATTCATGTGTAAATGACTATGTTATATGCAGTGTGATTTCTATAAACTTAATTTTTCAGAATATGGATTCCTCACATTAAACTTTCTCAAATGGATTTTCACAACCTCCAGACTCTGAAGCATAAATCAGAAATCTGTTCTTCTAGCCTAATGCTTCAAGAACACTCTGTGACTGTCAGATTTCTCTTCGAGCAGCTTTAGTTACCATAGATTCTCAAGCCATTATTTTGTGTGTGTGTTCCCCCGGAGAGAAATATACAATGGACACTCTGTTCTGTTTTTTGCTCCATCACTCAATCAGGGTTGGCCTACAAAAATACTAAAAGTTTAATTCCAAACCCAAGTGCTCAGTGTGTGTTTAAGGGAAAGGTAAGTTCACACAAAATGCATGTTGGCTGAGTATACACATGTAAAATGAAGGGAAGGAATGAGACAGAATCTAGACATACTACAGCAAAAACATATGTCTGAACCATCATGAGGACTGAGGCCAGACTCTGTAAATGTTACTTTTTGGTAAGAATAAAATACATATGGATCTTTCATTTTACTTTGCATAAGCAGAGGAAACCATAATAATGATTTGGTTTTATCTACTACTTTCTTTACAGAACTCAAAAGGTTTAACAGATACTGTTTTATCTTCTCAGGTATGTTCTTTTTCACATTTGTCCCTCAATTGCCAAACTCCTAAAACAATTCTAATATTAATTTTTCATTAAATCGATTGTGACTTAAAGTAGCAAAATTCTGTAGTAGTCAACCTGCGAATAACAGAAAAATTTAGTTGTTATGTGTAGTCATTGGATGCTTTCCCCCACCCTCTTGTTCTCTCCTGCATAAAAACGGGAGTTATTTTGAGGAAGTGTCTCATATATCTCAAACCACTTCTTACAACCATACAGTCCCTTCCTATTTTCCTCCCTGGTTACTATACTCTTTCATCTCATGTTAGATATTCTCACCTCTCTGTTCTTCCTCACACTCCCCAACAACCAGGGCAAAATAAAAGACAGAGAAGGGTTCACAGAGAAGACTTGGCACTAACAAACTCTAAAGTAACGAAAAACAGGCATTTTGTTCTTATCCCATCCTGTTTGGTACCTAACACTCTATTCCTAGACAAATAGGCTTTCAAAAAAGTATCCAATACAAATAATTTTTCTTACTACTGTCCAGTTAAGTACCAGAGATGATCTATGAGTTAAATGAGGGTAAAGCTCACCGTTGTGTGGCATGTAACAATGGCTTTGAAAGGTATTTATGTACATAAACAATGTTCTTAATAAAGCTTATCAGTTATCACTCTCCAAGTATACCCACATTTGGTTACTTCTGTGCCAATTAAAATAACATTCAAAGAGAAAGAAAGACATTCAATCTTCAGCTTATTCTATTTTCTACTGCTTTGATTTAATACAGACAAAGTTAGAGAAAGAAAGGAAGTACTTTTAAGACTGATGCCAAAAGCTGGGGAGAAGCATTTTCTATTCCTTGTTATAAATTTCTATTCATTCCTATTCACAACTGAAGAGAAAAGCTAAAGTAAACCAAGGTATATTTTTATTCCTAAATATTCAGTCGAGCTTATCTTGTCCTGAAATTCTTCTAAAGGTAAAAAAAATGGGGAATCCCAGTCAAATCACTCATTCATCTCAAGAAGTTACATGTGCTGACCATAAAGCCAGGCATAAGATCCCTGCCATTAGCACTGTTCCTCACAAAGCATATCTGAGTCCATTTCTACATCCCCTCCTTGGGGACCAACTATCACCTTTTTTGTAAACTCTCTGAGAGTAGAAATTATCTCAATTTTATTTATTTCAAGTGAATGACCTTTTGGATATTTTGAGCCATATATAAAATTACTAATTGTCAATGATTGGGAAAAAAGAGAGCCCCAGTTCCACACCCCCTTGCCCCACCTCGAAAAAAGAAAAGATGGAGTGCTTTATGGAATAAAGCAGGTTCCAGGCTAGGAAGAGAACAACATTTAGGGAAAATAAGAAGATACCTTCTCAGGCAGCTGGTAGAGGATAATGGCAGAAAGGATGCAGAAAAGTAGGCATTCTTTCATTTGTGTCTTAGTTGTTGAGTATCTTTTTTTGCTCACCCTTTTTCTAGATGATGGGGATTCACTACTGAATAAGATTGACAAGGATCCACGGGAGGAGTCAGATAACAAAAATAATGTCAGATGGCAATAAATTCTACGAAGACACTAAACAAGAATGATAGGATAAAAAGTGCTGGAGTTGTTTTGATTAGTTGGTTTTAAAAGGCCTCTGGGAAGATGATATTTGAGTTGAAACCAAAATGACAAGAATGAATCAGTCATAAAAAGATTCAGGTAAATATCTAGGGCAGAAAAACAAGCTGCAGAAAAGAAAGAGGATGCAGGGAACATAGGGGCCAAGCACAGGAATCCTTTGTAGATGCTGACCATTCTTGGCATCTAGATAGAGCCAGTTAGATCAAGGGCCTTCAGTAGGTTCTGTATACTAAAATGGACAAAACAAGTTGCCTAAACTTTACATTGCCAAGTCTGATAAAAACCAAATGAAAGCAAAATAAAAAGTTAAAGTATTCTGATTACCCTTAGAGAAAGACTGATTTGAAGACCTAATTCAAAAATATCTTGACAGATAAGGATATAGACCAATTTTGAGGCTATAGCTAACTGGAGTGTGTGAGTGAAATCGCTCAGTCGTGTCTGACTCTTTGCAACCCCATGGGCTGTAGCCTACCAGGCTCCTCTGTCCATGGGATTTTCCAAGCAATAGTCTTGGAATGGATTGCCATTTCCTTCTCCAGGGGATCTTCCCAACCCAGGGATCAAACCTGGGTCTCCCGCATTGTAGACAGACGCTTTACCATCTGAGCCACGAGGGAAGTCCATAGCTAACTGGAGCAAATGTCAAAATGCTTGGGGTGCAGCAGGAGGCAGAGTTTTTACTGCTCTGCAGAACAGAGAGTTCCAGCTAGGACCTATCTCCTAGAGGACCCTGGGTTTTCCACCTGCTTCCTCTCTGACCACTTTCTCCTCCTCCCAGGACTTTTCTAGCTCTTTCATTCTCCAGCACTCTCCTCTAACACTTCTCTTTTCTCCAGGCCTACTGCTGTCCTTCCCAAACTTGTTTGTCATACAAAGGTTTACTATGTATATATTCAGGAGCTTCTGACTACATCTGTTTTATAGTAGTTTTCTTTCTAAAGATTGCTTTTATCCATATCAGCAAAATAAACTATATAAGGGCTGTCAGGAAATTTTGGAAATAGTCTTGTTATTTAGAAGCAGATGTTAAAATGACATTTGTGAAAACTGAATTTTACCTGTATAGAATTTATTATGCATCCTCTCTTCATGCAGTGTAACTGTATTTTCTCATTTTTATATATGTTCTTTTACTAAATGGGTATATTCAAATGTAGCCAACTACAGGCTAACAAAAGTGAAAGTGAAAGTCTCTCAGTCATGTCAGACTCTTTGTGACCCCATGGACTATACAGTCCATGGAATTCTCCAGGCCAGAATACTGGAGTGGGTAGCCTTTCCCTTCTCCGGGGGACCTTTCCAGCCCAGGGATTGAACCAGGGTCTCCTGCATTGCAGGAGGATTCTTTACCAACTGAGCTATCAGGGAAGCCCTGAAAGTGAAAATGAAAGTTGCTCAGTCATGTCCGACTCTTTACAGTCTATGGAATTCTCCAGGCCAGAAAACTGGGTGGGTAGCCTTCCCCTTCTCCAGGAGATCTTCCTAACCCAGGGATCAAACCCAGGTCTCCTGCATTGCAGGTGGATTATTTACCAGCTGAGCCACAAGGGAAGCCCTATACACTACCAAAAGGTTTGCTTAATTCATCCACTACTTTTGTAATGTATCACTCTGAAAGAAGAAATATACCTATAATTGTTTTTTACTGACATAACATTATTTATTGCACAACACAGATGAAAAGAATCCACTTTTTGGTCCTGACTTATGAGACTGCCTATATGTTGTTGCTGTTGTTCAGTTGCTAAGTTGCATCTGACTCTTTGTGACCCCAAAGACTGCAGCATGCCAGGCTTCCCTGTTCTTCACTATCTCTTAGAGTTTGCTCAGACTCATGTCCATTGAGTTGTTGATGCCATCCAATGTCTCATCCCCTGAAGCCCCTTTTCCTCCTGCCCTCAATTTGTCCAGAATCAGGGTTTTTTCAATGAGTCAGCTCTTCGCATCAGGTGGCTTATATATGAAGATGGCCTTCTTCTCAACTTATTTGAAAACCTAGAAATGAATGAATACTCCAGGTTTTCATTACTGCCCTAGATGGATTACCTTCAAATGCCATAAAAATCAGTATTTCCTATAAAGGCAATAGGAGGGAAAATAGAAAACTGAAGTATCTCCACTCAAACTGGAAAACAGTGCTCTGTTCAATGTATATGGAGTAAGTAATTTGGGCTCCTCAGCCCACCAATTCTATCAGACAGAATCTTAAACATGGTTACGAAGTAGAGTAAAACTGGTGAAATATTAAGATATTACTGTTGCTACTAGGCTTCAGATCTGCATTTTTATAAACATGATTTTGTGAACCAGACTGGAAACTGAATGTGGAATATTATTCTGATGGGAAGATGTAGTCCAAGCTCCAAACTGCCTTCCAAATTAATTTGTGCTGTGAAGTGGACTGACAAATCAGAAGCTTACAAGGAAAGAATGCATCTTAGTTTTTTGCCCGTTAAGAGAAGACAGAAAAACTTTGCACGTAACAAGTGTTCATTGTGTACCTATTCTGTGTTCTATATAAGTTCTTGTCGGGAATGGTAGAAAACTCCTGATATTTTTAAATTGGGGATGGAAATAAAGAATCTCTGTTTTTGCTTTCTGTTGGGGTGGGTTTTTGTGGGGGTTTTGACCTTTCATCTCTAATTAAAGATGTCTTTAATTCTGAGATTAAAAGACAAGTTCATGACTTTTAATATTTTTCCTCATAGAATGTGATTGTTGAAAATACACCGAAAATACACTGAAAATACACCGAAAGTTGCTTTCAAAAGCACAATGCTTTGCTGAATCTTAATAAATGGCAATTTTTTCCCTTGGCAAAGCAAAACAAACAAACAAAAAAACTAACACAAAAACAAATATCAAAAAACTTTTGGCAGATATTTGAAGTATTAAATATGAATTCACAATTTAAAAGTATATTTATACACACACAACTGTTCAATTTGGTCATCAAAAGAATAACAACAATAACTGATTACATGACACTAATTAGAAAGTTTCCATTTTAATCCTAGAGATAAAGGGATAACATAAAATTAACACACATAAAATATATCCTTTACTTAGAGGTGACTTTTACACCAACTTCATGCTCTGAAAATTGATATTTGAATGGAAAGCTATCCTGCTTTTATAATAGTAAGGATCAGAGTTCATCGTTATCATGTTGAGGGAAAAATATTATGAGAGATAAACGCCGGAGATCAATGTAGAAGAAATTCTAAAATGAGAAAATCACCATTCAGCAACCATGAATGAAATAACTGATTCAGAAAGTCAGAATGATCAATGACTATAAAAACCATTATGTTGAAACTTGATAATGCTAAAGTATTACCCCAAAGCTTGCTTGGAGATTTTCTAGTCATTATCTCAATCAACTGAACAAATTCAGTGTCACTACAATTAGGACAACCTGACATTATGTATTTCTTAAACGTATATGTAATATGAAGTACTCAGCATTATTTCTAAAATACTCTTGCCAAAAATGTTTTGAAAGTGAAAGTAGCTCAGTTGTGTCCGACTCTTTGCAACCCCACGGATTATACAGTCCATGAAATTCTCCAGGCCAGAATACCGGAATGGGTAGCCTTTCCCTTCTCCAAGGGATCATCCCAACCCAGGGATCAAACTCAGGTCTCTTGCATTGCAGGTGGATTCTTTACCAGCTGAGCCAAAAGGGAAGCCCAAGAATACTGGAGTAGGTAGCCAATCTCTTCTCCAGGGATCTTCCTGACCCAGTAATCAAACCAAGGTCTCCTGCATTGCAGGCAGATTCTTTACCAACTGAGCTATCAGGGACCTTGAGTTCAATTATGCTTTGACATTAAACATACAGTTTATAAGAAGTACAGAGGATAAAGGGACAAGTTAAAAATCACCACCAGAAAACAAACAAATGAAGAACGCGGTACCTGTCACAACAAAATTCATCTAGTCTCCTAAAAATAAAAATTAAAAAAAAGTCAGGAAAGAAAATAAAAACAAAGTTGGAGCATTTTTACAAATTAAAACAAATTAAATATAAGAAAGTTGTTTGGATATTAATTGAAAAAGTTATAAAAATATTGGCAACACAATTGAGGGAATAAATAAATATACACCATACATGTTATAAAGAATTCCTATTTCTTTTCAGAGACGCAATAATTACTGAGGATATATATGAATCTACCATTATTGAGAGATGTCTAGTAAGCATTTGGAGAAGGCAATGGCATCCCACTCCAGTACTCCTGCCTGGAAAATCCCATGGATGGAGGAGCCTGGTAGGCTGCAGTCCATGGGGTCGCGAAGAGTCGGACACAATTGAGCTACTTCACTTTCACTTTTCACTTTCATGCTTTAGAGAAGGAAATGGCAACCGACTCCAGTGTTCTTGCGTAGAGAATCCCAGGGACGGGGGAGCCTGGTGGGCTGCCGTCTATGAGGTCGCACAGAGTTGGGCACGACTGAAGTGACTTAGCAGCAGCAGCAGCAGTAAGCATTTAGTGGTATGCATCTATCTGGAATAGCAGCATTAGTGGTAATTATGTCCAAATATTAACAACTTCTAAATTTCAGTGGTGAGTACACAGGTGATCATTATTAAATTCTCTAAACTATTCTGTTTTGGGGAAAATTAAAAATAAAAAGTAAAAAGGAATCAATATAATGTTAGCTTAAGGCAGATTAAAAAAGCCTGAAGCACAAAGAAACATGGTTAGATTCACAGAGACTTTTCATCTTCTCAACAGAACACAGAGCCCTGCATATGGTATGAGACTTCTTTCACACTCTCGACTCCTTGATATCTCTTCCATCTATATATCGCTGATAAAATATTAGGGGCTTTGATTTTTGACTTATTAAATACAGCATATTCTCACTCCACTGTGACCTGTGCTGCTGCTGCTGCTAAGTCGCTTCAGTCGTGTCCGACTCTGTGCGACCCCACAGACAGCAGCCCACCAGGCTCCCCCGTCCCTGGGATTCTCCAGGCAACAACACTGGAGTGGGTTGCCATTTCCTTCTCCAATGCATGAAAGTGAAAAGTGAAAGGGAAGTCGCTCAGTCGTGTCCAACCCTCAGCGACCCCATAGACTGCAGCCTTCCAGGCTCCTCTGTCCATGGGATTTTCCAGGCAGGAGTACTGGAGTGGGGTGCCATTGCCTTCTCCGGTGACCTGTGCTAGGGCCAGTTTAAGGAACAATCTATCATGAGATCATTAACACTGGAACTGGCTAAGAAGGAGAAGATATTCATCTAAAATTAATTTCTTGACCTTTTCCACCAGGACCTAGAAGGAAATATTTTAGGGCTCATAACTGGGGGAGCAGCTCCACTTACACCCTGTGTTTCCCAAATGTTGTAATTAGAGAAACAGCCAAGAAGGAGGGACGCAGGTGGCAATCGATATTTCAGGAACCATCTTGTTGAGGGAATGCCTCAGGCTACCTGAGAAAGGTTGGTCTGGAGAGAAGCAAAGTTTACTCACTATTTCATGGCCTTAGCCAACTTGATGCTTGAGAGAGGACAGGCAGAAATAAAAATCTAATGGAAATGGGTTGTGGCTACAAAATATTTCAGAAGTCTCAAGCCACTGTGTGGGCCAGCGTTAAATGATTCAACCTTAATCCAGCACAGCAAGAGCTCTCTCATAACTGAGACAATGACTTAACTTTCATCATAGTCAGAGACAAATATGAATACAAAGCCAAACATTTAGCAAATGCCAGTAAACTCTGAGTCAGGAAAGCAAATCCTCAGATTCATGAGTAACCTTTACAGGGAACTCAGCAATGCCATTTTGAAAATGAAATAGATATAATAAGAAATCCTCTGATGCTCAGAGAAACACATTTGAAAATGAAAATTAATACTTTTCTGCCCTCCCCTCTCATCTCTGTGTAATCTCTAAGTTGTAGAGAGCTCTGGGAGTACATATAGAGGCCAGTGAAGATTCACAATAATTTATTCTTTTTATTTCTCCTTGTTTCTAAAAACGTGATCTTTTCCATGATTGCTAATAGGGAATGAAATTCTGGTTTTGTAACAGCTTTGCCACAAAGCCAGTGATACACACTTCGGGAGGGGACAAAAAGTCACAAAAGTGGTGATCTGAATAACCTAGAAGTTTTTTTTTTTTTTGAAGCGTACCATGGCCTTGCCATCACTCTGTACTTTTGCAGGGTGAACTTTAGAACAAACACTGACTACCAGATATTGGCTGGTCACCAGGCAACAGATAGTCTACTTTTTATATAGTATATATGAGTATGACCTAGTATATAGTAACTGTTCTATAAGTGTTAAATTCACTTACATTTAACCTGAGTTGGAGAAGAGAGTAGGCCAAGTGGTCTCTGCTAATTCATGAGATAAAGGCTGGGTAATCAGTTCAGTTCAGTTCACTCAGTCGTGTCCAACTCTTTGTGACCCCATGGACTGTAGCACTCCAGGCCTCCCTGTCCATCACCAACTCCCGGAGTTTACTCAAACTCATAATACAATATTTCCTACCATCATTATCATAATACTTGACTCATCAGTTTGTTTTATGAAATAACAGGGATAGCCAACATATTCATTTAGTTCATATGAATTACACCTACTAATTCTCACAATAAACAAGTAGTATTTTTACATTGTGATTATGAGGACATTGAATCTTAGAGAAGATATGTTAAGTAACTTGTTCAAGGTTATAGAAGCACAAAGTAATAGAATTAAGATTTAAATCCAGATCTCTATGGATTCAAGTTTAGGTCTAAGTTCTCCATTTATCAAAAAAAAGAAAAAAACTTGCCACAGATATCATATAGTGCCCTAAATTCCCACCAGGATGAAAGGGCACTACAATAGCATCTACTAGTAGCTTACTTTACCAGCCAGGAATACCCTGCTCCGTGGAGACGGTAAGTATTGATCCTGAGTAGAAATTTCAAAAGCCCCTCAACATTCATAACGATGGAAATATTAGGAAGGTTTTTGAAGAAGGAGGTCTTGGAGGTTTTAGGATAGACTACTGGGTGAGCAGACAACTGGTAGTGGTGGAGATGGAAATTCAGGAAGTGATGGTAAGAATACAATATACTCCAAAGATAGTGCTGAATTGTTGCTCACTTTCTTTATTTTCTACCCTGAAACTTGATGGGACTTCTGGATCACCAATCAGATCACAGAGACTGTCCCTGAATTGTACTTTTTTATCATGTAAAATTTGGCCAAACTCACTTAAATTTTTAAAAAATACAGCATTTAGACAAACATGAAAAAATATCTGTCAAAATATGACAACTGTTAACATTTTTATCGATTTCCTTCCAGCTTTATTTTCCTCCCTCTGCCTATAATTTGGGAGTTTTGAAAAACAGTTAAGATGATAATACTTGCACACATTTGAATCTTGTTTTATGTTACGCTGTAAGCATTTCCCATGTTATTTTTCTATAGGATTTCACAGTCTGAAATCATAGCCAAGTTGCTTCCCCACTCCCCAACATAAGTTGCTTCTCTCTTTTTTACTTATTCTCTACTGCTCTCTCGCCCACCCCATCCCTGACAAAGCAGCAGTTATAACTTTGCAAATTACTGGAAAGGGCAAAACCAACATCACAAGGGTACTAGGAGCTGAACCACAATCTCACAAACCATGGCTCTCTTGTGCAAGAGGTCACTTTCGACTAACTGCCCATTTTCCTTTACCTTCCTCTTCTAAAGACTAAAAAGGTAATGAGCCAAAAAGGAAGAGTATCATAAACTGAAACATTCTGAGGTCATGCAGCTGACCTATTGCAGTGAGCTCCCTCTAGGGAGGTGGTACATTATCCATGCTACTGAAATCACTTGGGATATTTGGGCCAAAATCCCCTGGAATGTAAACAGTGGGTCTAAATGTTTTGGCTCAATCATTATTCAATCTTTGCAATAAGAGTGGATTATGAATCCATTTTTATATTAGTGCTGTATTGCAAAAGTCACCTCCAATGATCTATTTACCGATTCAATCTATGTTTCTCATCACGAGTGAATACTGAGCAAACAAATAGGCGCAATACAATATGAAGAACTCTGCTGCTTCTGACACACTGAAAAGGGTGATTTTTAATACTGAAAAAGAAGTATATTTCATAGGTTAAAATTACAGATTTATCTTAAATTTACTATCGGTCTTGCAATAGAAACCAACATTGTTGACATGCTTTGTTTTCATCATTGTTTGCTGTGGGTTTTATTTTCAGTTTTCCTTTTTGATGGTGACAAAAGAAAAAAATCAATGCAAATAAATATTTAGGATTCACTCTTGCCTCTTGATGATATGAGAGAGACCCTTAACCATTCAAATTATGGGAGAATAAAAATTATCAGAGTTTTCTGTGAGCTAAGATTTCAAATTCCATCCCTATCAACATGAATGGAAGACAGCATAACACTATATCCAAATGCATTATATGAACATGGAGATTTACAAAGAAGATGACTTAGAAATGCTACTCTTTTTGTGAAATTCTTTAAGAAAATATTTCTTTAAATACATTCTCCATGGAAAAATGTAAACATAATTTATAGATAGTGTGAATTTCTAGAATATATAAGAGAAAAGCAGGCTACACATGCAGTCTATGTAATCTGCTATTGTCAGGATAAATTTGTAGAATTCTATCCATATGACCCAGTGCCTATACTGTTACCAACCCTAATTTTACCTCTTCATTCAAAATTTATCCCTATAAATTCAATGTATATAACATTACTGGCCAACACTTGATCTATGTAATGCAGCCTGATATAAAAATGCCATCTTCTAATGGGCATCAGTGCCCAGACACCTACTCTAGCTCAAAATAGCTGTTCATCAACTTGTGTTGGCAGCTTACTCTTATGATCCATTAATATCTACAATAAATAAATAATCTCAGCACAAATCACGAACCTGGGAGATGTCAATTTTCGTGTGTTTCAAAGTGGTGGTGTGTGATGGTGAAGGAGGAAAGGAGAGACATATCAAAATTAGCTGCTGCTGCTGCTGCTAAGTCGTTTCAGTCATGTCCAACTCTGTGCAACCCCATAGACGGCAGCCCACCAGGCTCCCCCATCCCTGGGATTCTCCAGGCAAGAACACTGGAGTGGGTTGCCATTTCCTTCTCCAATGCATGAAAGAGAAAAGTGAAAGTGAAGTCATGTCTGACTCAGCGACACCATGGACTGCAGCCCAGCAGGCTCCTCCGTCCATGGGATTTTCCAAGCAAGAGTACCGGAGTGGGGTGCCATTGCCTTCTCCTCAAAATTAGCTAGAAATACCTAAAAAAGTCTCCAGGCCCTGCTCCCCTGCTTTGAAATCAGGCAAGGTGGAAGGAGCAATGAATACACATGTTTACACTGTTAAAAGTTTCAGAGACAATTATCTTCCTATAGCATGTATCAGTGCCTTAACCATCAAATAAAATGCACGTGAATGAGTCTTTAGTAACTGAGTTTAAGATATGGCTCTTTCATTACCAGCTCTGAGTCTAACGAGTTGTGAAACCTTGGTCATGTATCTTAACTGCTCTATGTCTTCGTTTCTCATTGGTAAAATAAAAGTGTTTTACATTTTAGGTGGCTTACAGGATTAAATATGTGTAAACCTGAAACAATGCCTAATACAGAGTTTGCACCCAGTGAATTTTATCTTCACAAAAAATGTTATTATGCTATGAAAAAAAAGGGCTAAAATTCCTTTCAAAATCTTCTCTCCCTCAAATATAAGTCTTCTGCTCAAATAACTCTAATGAGCTTGAGATCCCAAATCCTCCCAACTACCCATCAGTCTTGGATATTTCAATGGCCCCATAAACTGAACTTAACCTCTGTCTACTCTTAATTGTTAATACAACAGTTGTCCTTCCACTTCTTAAAAGGGCCCCCAGTCTTCTAGTTATCCAAGCCAGAGACTTAAGAACCTTCTGAACACTTCTCACCCTCTCCTTCCAAAATTAAAAAATACTTAATGTCACCACATTCTCTTGATTCTGGCGCCCAAATATCTCTTGAATATATGTCCCCTCCAATTTTTATGCTACCACAGTGTTAGGTTATCATATTTCTCACTTGAATAACACTTCTCTGTTTAACCAGTACTTGTCAAGGGCCTGGGAAAGGGGAAGGGGTCGACTAAATAGGGATAGTATGAGGAGGAACTGGGGTGGAGGGATTGTTGGAACCAATCTGTGTTTTTGACCATGGGTATAATTTCCACGACTGTATGCATTTTTCAAACTGTGTAATAGAAATAAGAAATTTTACTTTAGGTAAAGCTTAAAAAGCAGAAACTACAAAATGCATACAAACCACTCCCCAAATAATCTTCATTTACTTTTCAGTGCCTTTATAATAAGAAGCAACATCTTAGTGCAGTCTGGAGAGCCCCCAACATCCTCTGCCCACATCTCCAGGTCCTTCTCCTCCTCGTCTTCCTTGAGCTCTCTGCAGACTAGCTGCATTGGTCCTTGTTACATCCCCTCAAAGCACTGTTCTTTTCACCCTAGAATTTCATGTCTCTCCACAATGTTCTTCTCTGGTCCCTTCCATCTTTTGGCAAGTTAACTACTATATATCCATGAGATCTCAGTTCAGATATTACATTCTCAAAGACAGCATGCCAATAAATCTTAAGGAACTCAAGGCATCAGTTTAGTTCAGTCACTCAGTCATGTCCAACTCTTTGTGACCCCATGGACTGCAATATGACAGGCCTCCCTGTCCATCACCAACTCCCAGAGGTTACTCAAATTCATGTCCATTGAATCAGTGATGCCATCCAACCATCTCATGCTCTGTCGTCCCCTTCTCCTCCCACCTTCAATTTTTTCAGCATAAGGTTCTTTTCAAATAAGTCAGCTCTTTGCATCAGGTGGTCAAAGTATTGAAGTTTCAGCTTCAACATCAGTCCTTCCAATGAAAACTCAGGATTGACCTCCCTTAGGATGACTGGCTGTATCTCACTGCAGTCCAAGGGACTCTCAAGAGTCTCCTCCAATGCCACAGCTCAAAAGCATCAGTTCTTCACTGCTCAGCTTTCTTTATCATCCAACTCTCACATCCATACATGATCAATGGAAAAACCATAGCCTTGACTAGATGGACCTTTGTTGCAAAGTAATGTCTCTGCTTTTTAATATGCTGTGTAGGTTGGTCATAACTTTCTTTCCAAGGAATGTCTTTTAATTGCATGGCTGCAGTCACCATCTGTAGTGATTTTAGAGCCCCCCAAAATAAAGTCAGCCACTGTTTTCCCATCTATTTGCCATGAAGTGATGGGACCAGATGCCATGATCTTAGTTTTCTTAATGTTGAGCTTTAAGCCAACTTTCTCATTCTCCTCTTTCACTTTCATCAAGAAGCTCTTTAGTTCTTCTTCACTTTCTGCTTATCATAAGGGTGGTGTCATCTGCATATCTGAGGTTATTGATATTTCTCCAGGCAATCTTGATTCCAGCTTGTGCTTCCTCCAACCCAGTGTCTCTCATGATGTACTCTGTATATAAGTTAAATAAGCATGGTGACAATATACAGCCTTGATGTACTCCTTTTCCTATTTGGAACCAGTCTGTTGTTTCATGTCCAGTTCTAACTGTTGCTTCCTGACCTGCATACAGGTTTCTCAAGAGGCAGGTGAGGTGGTCTGGTATTCCCATCTCTTTCAGAATTTTCCACAGTTTATTGTGATCCACATAGTCAAAGGCTTTGGCATAGTCAATAAAGCAGAAATAGATGTTTTTCTGGAACTCTCTTGCTTTTTCGATGATCCAGCGGACGCTGGTAATTTGATCTCTGGTTCCTCTGCCTTTTCTAAAACCAGCTTGAACAGAAGGAAGTTCACGGTTCACGTGTTGCTGAAGCCTGGCTTAGAGAATTTTGAACATTACTTTGCTAGCGTGTGAGAAGAGTGCAATTGTGTGGTAGTTTGAGCATTCTTTTGCATTGCCTTTCTTTGGGACTGGAATGAAAACTGACCTTTTCCAGTCCTGTGGCCACTGCTGAGTTTTCCAAATTTGCTGGCATAATGAATGCAGCACTTTCACAACATTATCTTTTAGGATTTGAAATAGCTCAGCTGGAGTTCCATCACCTCCACTAGCTTTGTTTGTAGTGATTCTTCCTAATGCCCACTTGACTTCACATTCCAGGATGTCTGGCTCTAGGTGAGTAATCACACCATTGTGATTAGCTGGCTCATGAAGATCTTTTTTGTATAGTTCTTCTGTGTATTCTTGCCACCTCTTCTTAATATCTTCCTCTTCTGTTAGGTCCATACCATTTCTGTCCTTTATTGAGCCCATGTCTACTGAGCCCGTCTTTGCATGAAATGTTCCCTTGCTATCTCTAACTTTCTCAAAGAGATCTCTAGTCTTTCTCATTCTATTCTCTATACCCACCCAAGGCATAGAGAATAGATTTTTGTGTCAGTGAAAATTAAAATCACCAGTACCACCACTACCTTTGCAACATTACAGGAAGGACAGCCTAGTTGTTTTACAGAATGTGCACAGAAATTCAGCACTGTTAGAACATTTCATGTACGTTTGTCAGTTCTATGGGCATCTGTATATATCTTCCGAGCATTATTACAGTATCAGTTCACATGGTTGGTCTGTGTAATTTATTCTTATTTTATTAAGCAGGACTCCACCAGTAGATTAGACTTCCCAGGTGGCACTGATGGTAAAGAATCTGCAGGAGACAGACAGTGGCAGTGGGTTTGATCCCTCAGTCGGGAAGATCCCCTAAAGGAAGGCACAGCAACCCACTCCAGTATTCTTGCCTGGAGAATCCCATGGACAGAGGAGCCTTGTGGGCTACCAGTCTATAGCATCACAGAGAGTCAGACACAAGCAACTTAGCATGCACACATGCACCAGTAGATTTCAAGCTTCACAAGGTCAGAAATCATAGATATCATCCCACCATTACATTCTGCCAGTTTCTAGCACAGAGATTAACCAAATACATAATGAACAATGAATGGATGGATGAGCAGTAACATTGTCAAAAAGCAGTGCAAATCCAATACTATTTATTCAATGACTTCCTTCAGACTCTTTCACTTTCTCAATCTGAATCTAAACCCTGATGATTAAGGCCTCCAAACATCTGCTTTGTCCCATCTTCTGTATCATAGATTTTAACCTTTATTGCAGGCTGAAAAATGACCCTCTGACAAATAACCACATCCTAATCCATAGAACCTGTAAATGTTACCTTATATGCACTGCAGTTCATTGGGGTCACAGATTCGGACATGACTGAGTGACTGAACGGAACTGATATGTGGGGGGAGAAAGCCTTCACAGATATAAATCAAGGATATTGAGATGACGAGATTATTCTGGTTTCTCCAGGTAGGCCCTAAGTGTAATCACATATGTCCTTGGAGAGGCAGAGGAAAACTTCACACACATACACACACATGTGAACAGGGAGGTAGAGACTGCAGCAAAGCAGCCACAAGTCAGAGTGTCAGCAGCCACCAGAGGCTGGAAGAGTCAAGGAAACAGGTTCTCCTCTCGAGCCTCCAGAGGCTCCACAGACACCTTGATTTCCAATGACACTGACTTCAGACTTCTAGCCTCCAGAACTGGGAGAGAGCATATTTCCATTTGTTTTAAGACACCCAGTTTGTGGCTAATTTGTTACAGCAGCCTTTAGTAACCCATTACTCCCAGGAACTGTCAGATACTGGGTAACTCTTCCAAGACTCACACAAGGAATCCCTCTACAAGTAATTACTCTCCACCCTTGGGAAAACGGGACTGACACATATCCACTACTGATTTTACCTATAAAATAGATCACTAATGATAACCTACCACATAGCACAGAGAACTCTATTCAAATGCTTTGTGGTGAAAAATATGGAAGGGAACCCCCAAAAGAGGGAATACTTGTTTATGTTTAGCTGATTCAATTTGCTGTACAGCAGAAACTAACACAACATAGTAAAGCAATTCTACTCCAACAAATTATTTTTAAAAATGAGTGCAGCAATCCTTATACTCCCTGAAGGAAATGGCAACCCACTCCAGTACTCTTGCCTGGAGAATTTCAAGGACAGAGGAGGCTGGTGGGCTACAGTCCATGGGATAGCGACATAACTGTGCGACTAACTTTTCACACCTTATATCGCTTTGTTGTATGTACTGCTTGAAATATCCAATGAAGAACAATGCTTTGCAAAATGCCTGGTGTCTAATAAGTGCCCAATAACTTATTCCTTTCCTCTCACCTCCAATTAACTGACTAAATCAATTCTATTCAATTACATTTGTACAGAAACAGTCCTGACTAACCTACCTAAATTAGCATCATTCTGAATCTTGATTCCCCTGTTACCTTCTCATCTCTTAGCCTATTTTAGTTTCTTCATAGCCCTGATTTCAATAGCATAGTATACAGATACAGACAGTGTGCTTCAGTCATGACGGTCTCTTTGCGACCCAGTGGACGGTAGCCCTCCTCTGTGCATGGGATTCTCCAGGCAAGAATACTGGAGTGATTTGCCATGCTCCCCTCCAGGGGATCTTCCTGACCTGGGGATCGAACTCCTGTGACTACTCCTGCACTGCAGGCAGATTCTTTACTGCTGAGCCACTGAGGAAAACATGTGTATATGTGTGTTTATGGTCTGCACTGCCCACCACCACCACAAGGGCAAGGACATGTCCACCATTTTAAATTTTGTACCTCAGAGCATAGTACCGCATACAGATAAGTTGATTAGACAATGTTTTTGAATAGGTAGATTTTTTTCTCAGCTAGTTGCTCATAGCCCACTTCACTTTTCTGTGGAGACCTGATTTAATAACTTGAAAGCTTTAATTGAAAGCTGCCATTGTGTTATTATAGAACTAAGCCCAGAAATGAACAGTGGAAAAACAACTTTATAAAAGTAAATGAAACCAACAGGCATTATACAGGTAATTAAAAACTCATAACTATGTCTCCATTATACATAATCTCAACTACAGATCTAACAAATAGCCATCTATAAGCATATCTATGCAAAAATCACACGATAGTAAAGTTTGATGAATGCCCAGATGTCAGCTTGTGACTATTATTTTAAACCTGTGATCATCAGCATAATAGAATACTCTGCTTTCTTTTCCCCTTTAAAAAATGGGCTCTGTATCCCTTGAATTCTTTTATTTTGTCCTTTAGTCAGTCCAAAAAAAAAACCAAAACTTAAAAGTACATATTACACTGTTGCCACATACTTGGCTAACATTTTATTTTATGCCTAAATCACTTCAATCCTTTTGGAACCTCCTAGAGATTTTCTTAACAACTATTATCCTCATAACTCCTAAATATGTCACATGGGGCATTTTGCAGGCAGTAGCTAAATCTTTAGGAACCAGGGTACTTTAAGTTTAATGGAGATGTAATTTTACTAGGCTAAATTCTAGAAATTCAAGTTATAGTGCACTTATTTTTAAAAACAAATGTTGACACCATTTTCTCTTTATTATTATGATTTGTTCTCAGATGCTTTTTTCTCCTTTATGCATAGAAAATACTAGCTAAATATCCTGCTGATCTTGCTAAGGAGTTTACCTTATGTTCCTTTTAGATTTCTTAACTCTTCCCTCCACACTAGAGGAAAAGGGAGAAAAATGCTTGGAATGGCTTTTTTAAAAAATTAAGCTATCTCATGTTTAGGACAATGGGAATCAGTTAAACAGCAGAAAGAAAATATGAAAAAAAAAAGTGGAGGAAGTAGCACCATGAGGAAAGGAGTGGGGAGGGGACATGATCTTTTAAAGTAAGCAGAGCACTTAAAGCCGTACTGGGGGCATTTTAATCCTGGCTGTGCTGCCTATTAGTTACGGAACTCTAGGCATTTGGCCCTGTGAATGGCAGACTTCTTCTCTGAAAAAACTGAATAATAATTAGAGGAATTAATAGTTGGAGGAATAAAATAGGGAGGGTGTTCATCTCAGTCACTCAGTCGTGTCTGACTCTCTGTGACCCCATGAACTGCAGCACGCCAGGCCTGTCTATCACCAACTCCCAGAGTCCACCCAAACCCATGTCCATCGAGTCGGTGATGCCATCCAACCATCTTATCCTCTGCCGTCCCCTTCTCCTCCTGCCCTCAATCTTTCCCAGCATCAGGGTCTTTTCAAATGAGTCAGTTCTTTGCATAGGAAGGGTGACTCAGTAAAAAAGTATTCACCTGCTAATGCAAGAGACAGGGGTTTGATCTCTGGGTTGGGAAGATCACCTGGAGAAGGGAATGACTACCCCCTCCAGTGTTCTTGCCTGGAGAATCCCATGGACAGAGGAGCCTGGCAGGCTATAGTCCATGGGCTTGCAAAAAGAGTCGGATACGACTGAGTGAATAAAACAACAACAACAAAAGAGGAACTCAGCAGATATTTATTCCACTCTTTCAGTCCTTTGTGTGGATTTGCTCTTGCCTTCTTCAACAGTTTTCCCCTCCCACCATCCACCATAGTAATCCTAAGTTATTTATTAGCCATGTGTTGATTTCTCCCCAGTCATCTTTGTCTCATAGTCTCTGAACTTCATAAATTCCAATGATCTGCTACTACAAGCAGCCTTAGTTTAGCCTCCATATTCTCTCTCTTAGCTCCCTAAATCCATAATCCTCACCTCTTTAATTCTAAATGTATATCTGCTTTTCATCTCTCCATACCCTTCTATGTTATTTTTCATTTTCTCACTGTTACCTCTCACTGTTACCTCAGATTTCAACTCTTCCACAGTAGTAAGGCCAGCATTCTGGGACTATTTATCTCTTGTTTTGCAACACATACTTCCATTCAGCAAATATTTAGTAGCTCCTATTACCTGCCACATCAGTGATCCAACACAGAAATATAAAGATGAACAAACTGATCGAGACTCTGCCCTCAAGTAGCTTTGCTTACATTTTAGTGGTAAAAATTAAAGGGAAACATGACTACAAATATATTGCTAAGTGGTGATTAAGAAGTTGCACAGGGGGACAAAATATGGGGGTGGCACTGTTTTAGATTGGGTTTCTGAGACAGACTCTCTGGGAGGATGGATAATGGAGGAACCATGCAGATGTGTGGAGGAAGAGCATCCCAGGACAGTGATTTTTCTCCATTAACACTTAGCAATAAATTTTTAATTATGTTTTCACATATCTTTCACCACCAAAATGTAAGTAAAGCTTTTTCAGGGCAGTCTTTTGATCAGATGGTTCATCTTTGTATTTCTTATGCTTGAATCACTGATGGGCAGGTAAACGGAGCCACTAAATATCTGCTGAATGCTAAATTTTTGGAAGTATGTATCTGCTAAATATGCAGAGGTATTTATTTCAAAATGAGACTAACCACTTCCACCATGCACACTCTCCATTTTGAATCCATTACTATATCATTCTTCTACACATCTTGGGTAATGCCACAGGTTTCTTTCTCTACATCCGGGCTTCTAAGTTCTACCTAAGATAAACCACAAAGATAACTGATTGGTCCTACTGCAAATTATTACCAAGGGTGCCTGGAAACTGACAAAGCCTGGTACAGACCAGGCACTCTATACACTTCTGTTAAACATAGTTTTGTCACGTGATGGATTTTGCAGAATCCTATATTTGAATATACTTTTCCCAAAACATCATCAAAAATCTTGTCATCAACTCAAACAGCTTAAGGATTTAAATCCCCAAGAGTCTTTTAATTCTATATTTTTTCTACTATATAAGTTACTTTTCTTTATTCACATTGAAAAAGAAGAAAGAAACTTTGAGAGGCAGTTTTCCAAAACCAGAAAGTATTATTGAAAATTATTCAAGTTCAATTTTGAATAAAATCCCCTGAGGTTCCTGTAAAATCTCCACTGAATAAGTTCACAATTCTGAGAGCACCATTTTTAGTATAATCTTCTCTTGGCTTACTTGGTTATTCAGCACTCTGAAATAGGAGGGTGTGAAGATTAAGGAAAAATGTCCTACTTGAGCAAAGTCCCTAACTTTGGATTTTAGAAAAAAGTCTGATAAATCTTATTCTGTGTTACAAGTTAAGTTTGGGGGAAAGTACTTCTCTGTGTTTACTGGCAGTGAAATCTGGGCCTGCTGAACACTTCTGGATCATCAACTGTCTGATTAATCCAAAATGTCTCCAAAGTAATGCAGACATAACATTTTCCCAAGCAAAGTGCTTTCTAAGAAAACGGATGGAATCACTGTGCAGCAAAGTAATTTTAGACAATTTCTTCATTAATGTTCTCAGTGGAAAACATGATGCTAAGAAAAAATTTCAAGTACTTTCTTTTCTTCCTGGTCTATTTTATTGAGTCTTACAATGTGATATTAACATAAGTAATTATGAATCAACTTTAACAGAAAGATGTGCCCTTAACTGTGTGGCCTTAAAGAACACTCCCAACCTAAAAGTTGAGAGTTACAGTTTATTTGGTGGGAATTATTAGGACTTCAAGCCCATAGGGCAGCATCTCCAATAACCCAAAGAGAACTGCTCCCAGGAGGCAAAGGGAGAAGCTGGATCATATGGAAATTTTAAAAGAAAGGGCAGGTAGTCTGAACATCAAAAGATTATTGTTAATAGAAACCAGATATATCAAGTTAAAGAATTCAGCACTTTTCTATGAATGGGAAGTTGCAAGAGTCTTGGCTCCCTGAAATCATTCCTTTGACATGCACATCACCTATCTGGGGTCACTACCTTGTGTTTTCATCACATCCTAAGTTTCCTCAGGGCTCACCATAGGGATGGCTCCTAGATGGCAGGTATTCTTTCCTTCCTCAGTTCCCTCTGGGCTCACCTGCTTACCACCTGTGGTGGCTGCAATTGCTGATGACTGTGGCATCCTTTGTTTACTGATATGGCAGCAAATATTCCATTTCTCAGTTAGTAGGATAAATAGTTGAAACTGCTTTCCTTGTAGTGGACTAGAAGGAACCAGAGGCATCTCAATGTGGGGCACTGTGCCCTTATTTGGGATAGAGACTTTGGTTCAAATATTTCAGAAGAATGCTAAGGAAGGTGGAGAAACATCCTCAACTTCTCTCTCATTCTTACCCCATCATCTGTCACAGACATCAAATCATCCCTACCTTGATTAGCTATGTGACAAAAGTATGCATTTTTAGGATGGCTAAACAGTATTCAGAGGTATATTTTAGGGCCTAGGATTAGAGCTTTGCTAGTTCATTCAACCAAACATTTTTTCAATAAGAATTTCTTATGTACCTATGCCAGGCACTGTCCTAAGCATTAAGACATAAAGCTGAAAGCAATTTTATGCCTGACTTTAAGCAGCCCATGGTATAAAGGGAAAACAGACTTATAAAAAATGGAAAGACTATTATGTTAAACTCAATTTTAGATATTTTAACATGGTGTTAAGAGAGCACAGAGGACAAACTAACTTACTCAGAAGCCACTTAATAGTTTCACTGGGAGTTAATATTTGCTTCAGATCCAGAAGCTCTAGCTTAGAAATGCAGATGAGGCAAGTAAGCTTATTTGGTCAAATGTTAGACCATCTCTCAGTTTGGCCTAATCCATACAACTGGGCTTCTGCTCTGGCTTTCTAGGGGACTAAAGATGTGGCTGGAGCCCAGTTGAGCCACATGACTCTCTGATACCTTCTCTTGCTCTTACATACACTCTACTCTCCTAGCATCAATAACTGCTGGCTCAAAGGCACGTACACCAGTTAAAATCTGACTTGAGATCATTATTTCTTTTCTGTTTGTTTGTTCTACATAATAAAGTGACTATCCACTCTAACCATCACCTTGGAAACATTCCTGTATTCTATTCAGGCCTCCCTTCCTACCATATGGTCTCAGATTCTTCATTCCTGTATAGTAGCTGCACTTGTGACATCCAGCATCTCAATGTCACAATGATTCAAAACACATCATTATTTTTAACAAATGGTACTTATACAGGACCCACCACATGCATAGGATATTGAGGTACATCACAGGTCTGAAAAACAATAGAGACTCAGTTATTCCTTGCCCAAGATTTCACACATAGTATGAACAGAAACTGACCCTCCAAGCTATATTTTCTAACTCTGAATTACATTGTCTTTTGCTGACCACACAGAGCGGACCAGGAAGAAAGGTCTGACCCCTCTCTCCCAAGAAGTGTAGTGGAGTTCATCATGTTCAGGTTATAATCCTAGATTAAAGAAACAAAAAGTCAACTGGAAAGCAACATAATAATCAAGATCTAAATTGAAAAACAGCAAAAACAAAAGCAGAGAATAGGCCAAAAGATGAGGATAAACAAAGCTTCAGACTTAGAAGTCAAGTACATAACATATTTAAGGATAGTATAGAGGGGGCGGTCCTAAGATGGCAGAGGAATAGGACAGGGAGACCACTTTCTCCCCCCAAAATTCATCAAAAGATCATCTGAATGCCAGGCAACTTTCACAAAACAACTTCTGAACACTGGCAGAGGACACCAGACACCCCAGAAAGGCAGCTCATTCTCTTTGAAAGGAGGTAGGACAAAATATAAAAGACAAAGAGACAAAAGAGTTACAGATGGAGACCCATCCCAGAGAGGGAGCCGTGAAGGAGGAGAAGTTTCCAAACACCAGGAAACCCTCTCACCAGTGGGTCTGTGGAGAGTTTTGGAATCTCAGAGGGCAACATAACTGAGAGAGGGGAAAAAAAAAAAGAGAGAGAAAAAAACCCCACAGAATACGCCTAACTTCCAGCCGAGAAGTAGCCCAGATGCTTGCATCTGCCACCAGTGAGTAGGCGCTGAACAGGGAGGGTCAGGTTGCATGCTTAGGGTAAGAACCGGGCCTGAATGCCCTGAGGACAATCTGAGGGAGCTAATATGAGACAGCAACCCAAACTGTGGGATAGCCAGAGAGAGAGAGAGAAAAAAAAGAGAGATAGAACTGGGCCACAAAAAGCTCTAACCTAAGTCATAGCCTGGCCCAATCACAGAACAAAGGATTGAGCAAATGCCAAAGGAGAGCTAGCAAGTTGTGGACTGCCCCATCCCCCCACCAGAGGCAGAGAGGCAGGTGGGTGACAGCCAGAGCCAGAAGGCAAGGGGCAATCTCAGCCCCAGAGACAGCATCCTCCACCAAACTGTGAGCAGGCTTCCAGTTGCTAACCAAGTCTTCCTGGGATCCTAGACAGTTGACATCTGCCAGGAGGGTTGCAGCCTGAGATCAGCTCTCTAGAGGAGAGACACAGCACACCTGAGATGGTGCTCTTGCTGTGCACCCAGGAAACCGAATGGCTGGGACAAGGAAGGTAAGATGCACAGCTCACCTAGGACAGTGTGCTCACCAAGCACTTGGTCGCCTGAGCTGCTTGGACCTGGGAAGGGCACAAAACACATGCCCAACTGAGTCTGTGCCCTTGTGGAGTACCTAAGAACGTGAACCTGAGCAGCTTAGACCTGGGAAGTACATGAACCCAGGGCCCACTTTGGAAAGTTCCCCTGCAAAGCAACCTGAAGCCTGAGCAGTGAAGACCAGGAAAGCACATGCACCATGAGCTGGGGCAAACCCAGTGTGGTCCATACACTGCAAGCACTCCCCACACACCCCAGTGATATCTGTTTGCAGTGTTCCTCCCTCCCCACAGCACATCTGAACAAGTGAGCCTAAATAAGTGATCACCTTCACCCTCTTGTGTCAGGGCAGAAATTAGACACTGAAGAGACCTGCAAACAGAGGAAGCCAAAATAAACAAAGAAGAGGGAACCATTCTGGAAGTGACAGGTGGAACAGATTAAAACCCTGTGGTTAGCATTGACTAAGCATTGGAAAGGGCCTATATACCTTGAGAAGTAGTACAAGCTGGAACAAGGAACCATCTGAAACTGAACTGACCACACACTGCCCATAATAGCTCCAGAGAAATTCCTAGATATATTTTACTATTATCATTTTTAAATTTTATTTGTTTTTAAGTTCTTTATTACTTCTTTAATTTTCATTTTTATAACCTACTGCTGCTGCTGCTAAGTTGCTTCAGTCATTTCCAAATCTGTGCGACCCCATAGATGGCAGCCCACTAGGCTCCCCCATCCTACCTTGCAAAAAAAACACAAACAAACCTATTTTTAAAGCAAACTTCATATATATTTTTATAATTTTTGTGATTGATTTTGTTTTATATATTTAATATTGTATTTTTGGGAGCCTAACCTCTACTCTAGATTTTTAATCTTTGCTTTTGGGTATTTGATATCAATTTTGTACCTGTAAGAATCTAATCTTCAATACCCATTTTTACTTAGGGGTGTGATCACTGGCTTGACTTCTCTCTCCCCTTTTAACTCTCCTTCTTCTCTGCCAGGTTACCTCTATCTCCTCCCTCCCCTTCTCTGCTGTACTTAACTCTGTGAATCTCTTGGGGTATTCCAGGCTGTGGAGAACACTTGAGGAACTGATTACTGGCTAGACTGGTCTCTCCCCTCTTGACTCTCCCTCTTCTCCTCCTGGTCACCTCTATCTCCCTCCTCCCTCTTCTCTTCTCCATGTAACTCTGTGAACCTCTCTGGGTGTCCCTCACTGTGGAGAATCTTTTCACAATTAAAAGATTCAATATCCATTTACGATTAAAAAAAAAACCCTCCAGAAACCAGAAATAGAAGGAACATACCTTAACATAATAAAAGCCATATATGATAAACCCACAGCAAACATTATCCTCAATGGTGAAAAATTGAAAGCATCTCCCCCAAAGTCAGGAACACGACAAGGGTGCCCACTCTCACCACTAGTATTCAACATAGTTTTAGAAGTTTTAGCCACAGCAATCAGAGCAGAAAAAGAAATAAAGGGAATCCAGATTTAAAAAGAAGACGTAAAACTCTCACTGTTTGCAGATGACATGATCCTCTACATAGAAAACCCTAAAGATGCCACCAGAAAATTACTAGAGCTAATCAACGAATATAGTAAAGTTGCAGGATATAAAATTAACACACAAAAATCCCTTGTATTGCTATACAATAACAATTAGAAAAAGAGAAATTAAGGAAACAATTCCATTCACCATTGCAATAAAAAGAATAAAATATTTAGGAATAAATCTACCTAAAGAAGCAAAAGATTTATATATAGAAAACTATAAAATGCTGATGAAAGAAACCAAAGATGATACACATAGATGGAGAAATATACCATGTTCATGGACTGAAGAATCAATATAGTGAAAATGAGTATACTACCCAAAGCAATTTATAGATTCAATGCAATCCCTAACAAGCTACCAATGGTATTTTTCAGAGAACTAGAACAAATAATTTCACAATTTGTATGGAAATACAAAAGACCTTGAATAGCCAAAGCAATCTTGAGAAAGAAGAATAGAACTGGAGAAATCAACCTGCCTGACTTCAGACTATACTACAATGATGACTATAGTCATCGAGACAGTATGTTACTGGCATAAAGACAGAAATATAGATTAATGGAACAGAATAGAAAGCCCAGAGATAAATCCACACACCTATGGACACCTTATCTGTGACAAAAAAGGCAGGAATATACAACGGAGAAAAGACAATCTCTTTAACAAGTGGTGCTGGAAAAACTGGTCAACCACTTATAAAAGAATGAAACTAGAATACTCTCTAATACCATACACTAAAATAAACTCAAAATGGATTAAAGATCTAAATGTAAGATCAAAAACTATAAAACTCATAGAGGAAAACATAGGCAAAACACTCTCTGACATAAATCACAGCAGGATCCTCTATGACCCTCCTCCCAGAGTAATGGAAATAAAAACAAAGGTAAACAATTGGGACCTAATTAACTTTAAAAGCTTTTGCACAGTGAAGGAGACTATAAGCAAGGTGAAAAGACAGCCTTCAGAATGGGAGAAAATGATAGCAAATGAAGCAACTGACAAAGAATTAATCTCAAAAATACACAAGCAACCCCTGCAGCTCAATTCCAGAAAAATAAACGACCCAGTCAAAAAAATAGGCCAAAGAACTATACAGACATTTCTCCAAAGAAGACATAAAGATGGCTAAAAACACATGAAAAGATGCTCAACTTCACTCATTATCAGAGAAATGCAAATCAAAACCCCAATGAGATACCAATTCATGCAGGTCAGAAGGCTGCGATCAAAAAGTCTACAAACAATAAATGCTGGAGAGGGTATAGAGACAAGGGAACCCTCTTACACTGTTGGTGGGAATGCAAACTAGTACAGCCACTATGGAGAACAGTGTGGAGATTCCTTAAAAAAACTGGAAATAGAACTGCCAAATGACCCAGCAATCCCAATGCTGGGCATACACACCGAGGAAACCAGAATTGAAAGAGACACGTGTACTCCAATGTTCATTGCAGCACTGTTTACGATAGTTAGGACATGGAAGCAACCTAGATGTCCACCGGCAGACGAATGGGTAAGAATGCTGTGGCACATATACACAATGGGATATTACTCAGCTATTAAAAAGAATGCATTTGAATCAGTTCTAATGAGGTGGATGAAACTGGAGCCTATTATACAGAGTGAAGTAAGTCAGAAAAAAAAAAAAAAAACACACCAATACAGTATATTAACACATATATATGGAATTTAGAAAGATGGTAACGATGACCCTAGATGCAAGACAGCAAAAGAGACACAAATATAAAGAACAGACTTTTGGACTCTGTGGGAGAAGGTGAGGGTGGGATGGTTTGAGAGAATAGCACTGAAACATGTATATTACCATATGTGAAATAGATCACCAGTCCAGGTTTGATGCATGAGACAGAACACTCAGGGCTGGTGCACTGGGATGACCATGAGAGATGGGATAGGGAGGGATGTGGGAGGGGGGTTCAGGATGGGGAACACATGTATACCCATGGCTGATTCATGTCAATGTATGGCAAAAACCACTACAATAATGGAAAGTAATTAGCCTCCAATTAAAATAAATAAATTTTTAAAAATAGTATAACACCCACTGAAAGCTGAAGGATTGAGGCAGCCTGGAAGATCCCTTAACGGTCCTACCTTAAGGTTCCAAACACTAAGCCATGTTCGGCCATCCATTAGAAAGCAACGATAGGGCTTCCTTAGTTGCTCACGTGGTAAAGGATCCACCTGCCAACACAGTAGACACAGGTCTACTCCCTGATTCAGGAAGATAACACATGCCTCAGAGAAACTAAGCCCAGTGCACCACAGCCACCAAGCCTGTGCTCAGAGCTCAGGAGCTGCAGCTACGGAAGCCCGAGCACCCTAGAACCTATGCTCTGTGACAAGAGAAAACGCCACTGAGAAGCCCACAAACAACCAGAGAGTATCCCCTACTCACTGAAACTAGAGAAAAGCCTGCATAGCAATGAAGATCCAGCACAGCCAAAAATAAATAAATAAAATTATACGTTAAAAAAAGAGGCAGTGAAGTGAAGTCACTCAGTCATGTCCAACTCTTTGTGACCCCGTGGACACCAGGCTCCTCTGTCTATGGGATTTTCTAGGCAAGAGTACTGGAGTGGGGTGCCATTTCCTTCTCCAGGGAACTTCCCAACCCAGGGATTGAACCCAGGTCTCCCACACTGTAGACAGATGCTTTCTGTTTGAGCCACCGCAAAATCAGATATGGCAGGGATAATATGACAGGTTTTCCACTTACTAATTCATGACTAAAGGTGGGCAAGATACATAGCTATTAGATCTTTTAGGGAGGACATGAGAGGACAGAACTTATGACTATTTTGAATTATTATTTCAATTTGAAGAAGAAAGGATAGCATTTCATACTGAGGAGACTGCATGAATAAAGGCACTTGCTTTGGATCAGTTAAATAAAACAGAATATAAAGTAAATATGTAGGTTCCCATTTCAGTTGGGATTAAAATCTCCTAATTCAGAAAAAAATATTAGCGTATTTGTGAATTATGCCTCCACTGTCAGCTGAAAACATTTGTCTATTTAAAATG
Organism: Ovis canadensis; assembly: GCF_042477335.2. Classification (NCBI taxonomy): domain Eukaryota; kingdom Metazoa; phylum Chordata; class Mammalia; order Artiodactyla; family Bovidae; genus Ovis; species Ovis canadensis. The sequence continues at coordinate 185,969,813 of NC_091245.1, forward strand.
AGGTGGATTTAGTTTATTAAAATCATTACTAGCTATCAAAAAAGAGATAATGCATTTGAATATCCTCAAGTGTGTATAAATTGTATATACATTACCTAGCAGGGGTCCACTCTCAATCAATATTTTCTCAGAATGGCATTTCTCAGGAAGGAAGAAGATCTCAGTTAAGCTAACAAATTATTATCCTTCACAGGAGAACTCCAGACAGAACCCTAATTAATGAATTGGCTTAATAGCAGTTCCTTGTTTATAACTCAAAGCCTACACACACTTATGAACAGTGGGAAGCAGCCATGCAAGGAGCAACCTTAGGAGGTGGGTGTAAAGAGGAAGGAGTGTAGTGTGAAGGATGAAACCAGACAAAGGAGAATAGTTATGTCAAAGTTATGGCAAGAAAACCACCTAAGAGGCTCTATGTCATACAATTGGACTCTGCCTGCACTGCATAAAAGGAGAGAGACTCAGAAGAAAATCTTTTTCTTGTAATCACAAATGCCATTTATGGCTGCTTTGATTCATTTCATGGTCTTAAGGACAATTATGCGGCTTTCACTGCTAAAGGTTCTCTTGAAAACAAAAGACTTAAGAGTAAAGAATTCATTTATTTCTTAGTAGCACTATACATTAATTTGGAGTGTGCTTTGTTCTATTAGGTGCAATTTCAAATTATTTCCAGTCCAGTGTAATGCCATTTTTGCAATTGATAATGTAAGTTTCAATTCATTTTTTGCCACTTTGCCAAATAAATACAGAAAAATGATGTCTTGGTCATATATAATGATGGTGCTGTTTGGAATAATAATTAAATGATACCATAGTTGCTATTTAATTCTTCTGGCTCTGCTGGGTATTTTTAAAATTAAGTTACTGTTCTTTTTCACCATTCATTTCATGTTTCTGTCATTAATTCCATCAATTCATTTCAGGTTCTTTCATAGATCTTTCTCAATGTTTTGCCCTCTCCTTTTCTCCATACCCCATTAAAGAAAGCATGTGACCAAAACAGCTATCTAGTTTTCAAGGGTTATGAACTGAAAAAATAATGAGAAATGTGTGATCTGACTTGGACCATTTGCATTTAATATCTAATATTGATAATGATAAATTCTAGAATGGCACTAATTATTTACCAAATTCACAAAGAGCAAAAGTAGTCCCTATATAGATTAGGCCAGTTATTCTCTGACACACCCCTTCTCTTGCCTGCATTTAAATCACTTTGTGATAACCACTGAGTTGGATAGGAAGGTCCTTTCCATACCCCACAAGGCCCAGGTCACAGATCTTAAATGTGGATGTCAAGTCTCACTCTCCATCCAGCCCTGTTCAATTATATTCCTAGAAAGATTCTGAGTTTTTATCTAAGATTTGAAATTAAGAGAGGTCAATATATTTTCCCTATGTCTCTGGAAATTACATTAGGCAACATTAGGCAATTATATATATTAACCATGCCTGACTTATAACCATCTAATTAACTCAGACCACCCATAAGTATTTCGGAGCAGGTACATTTTATTCCATATTGCTTTTCTGTAATTCACATTTTCAAAGAATGGTTCAACACTGTTAAGTTTGGATTGAGTCATCTTAGTCAATAACTATTTATACAAAAAGTAGATATTAATTGAATGCCTTGAATACAGTTAGTACCAAGAAATTTAGAAGTAAAGATTACTAAAAACACACTGTATGTAATAATTTAACATAATCACTAAATATATATAATTTACCAGAAGATTTTACAGATCCAAATTCTTATCCCACTGCTCTATAGAAAATACTGCTTCAGGATTATCTTGCATAAGAATAAATAAATATGTTGTAGAGAAAATCCTGAGACGTTAACTCTGTGTGTGTGTGTGTTGGGGGTGAGAAGAAAGTAGAATGTAGTTATTTTCTGCCTCACAATACCTATAAAACAATTTGTGTTCCTTTGTGCTACCAAAATCACAGGGAAACCCTATGATAGATGTACTGGTGATTAGTGATGCTGAATTTATAGCTGCTGTTTAGTTGGAATACTTTTGTGTTTTCTAGTATTTCTGAGACCAGTCCAAAAAAAAAAAAAAAAATACAACCATAGTGTCCTTAGATACAAAGAGTTGCCTGAAAATGATCATTTTCTTCATTTTTTTAAAATAAAATTCATTATCAATTTTTGTAAGTGATGCTAATGCAAGAGTATTAGTTTCAACTAGGCGGCTTCAACCTTATTTCAAGCCTCTATGGATCTAAACTATAAGAGATCTATTACCAGAGTTCTTTCTAATTCAGATGAGCTCTCCAGCAGGTTATTACCAAATATTACTCCAGTTCACTCACTGGAGCTCTTCTTTTATCTTCATATAACTTTGAAGTTCCTTTTGGAAATAAAAGTTTATCTTCCCATGAAACTCAGAAAGATTTTATAGATGTGAAACAAAGAGTTTGAGATTTCAGCCATTTATTTCAGAATATCTAAACTTTTCTATTCATAAATCTACCCCTAACTTTTGAATAGGAATAAGAAAAAAGTCCTATATTAAACTGAATAAACACTAAATGATTACTAAGAAAACACAATGGAATGAAAAAATGAAGAAATTTTAAGTTTACTGTTAGGATATTTCCCCCTTTAGTTTGGTAAGTTTCTTGTCTCAGGCATCTATTCATATAATTTATTTCAAATGTACTCAGATATAATTTATGTTGTAAAGCAGTACTTCCCAAATACTATTCTCTAAAGACTGTACTCTGGAAGATGATAATAGGTATATGCAAAAAGTTTTTGAGTTAAATAGTATCTGGAAAGCTGTGCAGAATGTATTTCTCCACCCCCTTTAATATCAAAGCCTATGAGAATTTCTGTAATAAATAAATCTGTTTAATTTTGTTTAACATGGTATTTCTCAAAAATACTTCACTATAGAATGCTATTCATTTTTCCAACTACATAGTCATCCTGGGAACACTGTTTTAGGACAAAAATACTACATGAAATTTCCTCCTATTGTAAGCACTGAGCTTTTGAAACATTGTATCTTAAGCCAATTATTTTAAGAATGTTTAGAAAAGTCATTTTAAGAAATTTTCTAACTAAAGAACTGTGGCCTTTTTATATCTAGGACACTAGTAGAAGCCATCAAATGATCTCATAAAAACAACAAAAAATAACAATTTGTGAAGTAATAAAATATTAAGTGGTGAGGTTGGGGATGGTAATTGCACTCACTAGGCCATATTCATTCCCTGATTTCTTCATTGATTGACTCAGTAGATTTATTCAAAATATTCTATTGATAATGTGGCAGTAACTGTGCTGGGTCACTTTTTATACTCAGATTATTTATGAGGATTGCCAGTATACCAGCTATCATCATCTGATGTCATGCCTGACTAAGTGTGATCTATAAGGCAAACCTGGGCCATTGCCTGTTTTTACAAATAAAGTTTTATTGAAACATATCCACAGGATTTGTTTACGTATTGCTGCTTTGGCAGGCCTTCCCTGGTGGCTGAGTTGTAAAAAAATCAACTGGCAATGCAGGAGCCACAAGAGACACAGGTTCAATCCCTGAGTCAGTAAAATCTCCTGGAGGAGGGCATGGTAACCCACTCTAGTATTCTTGCCTGGAGAATCCCATGAGCAGAGAGCCTGTTGAGCTACAGTCAACAGGGTCACACAGAGTCAGGCAGGACTGGAGTGACTTAGCATGCATGCAAGCATGACTGCTTTTACACTGCAAAGGCAAAGTTGAGCAATTGCAAAAGAGACTGTCTAGTAACAAGGGCTAGAATATTTACTACCTGGCCCTTTAGAGAAAAAGTTCACTGACTGCTGTCCTAGATCATCTTCATGTTATGTCACATGATACCTAAAACAAATCTATGAAGAATGTACAGTTTTCCTCATTTCATAAATTAGGAAGTTAAATTTCAGGCTAGCAGGAGCCATTTGCCCTGTGTTACTCAGGTTGTGTCTGACTCTTTGCCACCCCATGGACTATAGCCTGCCAGGCTCCTCTGTCCATAGAATGCTCTAGGCAAGAATACTAGAGTGGGTAGCTGTTTCCTTCTCCAGGGGATCTTCCCAACCCAGGGATCAAACCGTGGTCTCCTACATTGCAGGCAGATTGTTTACCAGCTGAGCTACCAGGGAAGATCATCACTCAGGTAGTACACAATAACGTACGCATGCATGCTAAGTCTCTTCAGTCATGTCCGCTCCTTGCAACCCTATGGACTATAGCCCACCAAGCTCCTCTGTGTGTGGGATTCTCCAGGAAAGAATAGTGGAGTCTGTTGCCATTTCCTACTCCAGAGTAAGCAGTAAATCCAGATTCTAATACACATGACTGACAACAAATTCTAAGAACTTTTTTCTACATTCCAGGCAACATAATGGTTCTAAGCACATTCATTTCTTTGGCAATTAAAACATTTCCAAAACATCTCTGTTACTTTTAGAGTAACCAAAGTAAAATCTATTTTAGAAATCTCCTAGTTTTCTATTTTTGTGGAACTTATTTAGCACGTTTCAAAACAATGCATTTGTATTCAATTTTGAGTATCTGCCTCTCCATCATAGGCACTGCTCTGCCTAAATAGCTCCTTTGTTTCTTGCCTAATTGTTCTCCTTTCCTGGACTCCTCCTTGTGCAGATCACATTTTGAGAAACACTGCTATGTTATACAAAGATAAAACATTCTTATTTTTGACACATGGTTCAATTTTTCATTCTTGTTAAAGATCTGAAAAACTGCTTCCCTTTGATGGCTTTCAATTTAACTTAGTGTGTGATTTATTTATTTGATTAAATGTCTTGGTCTTTAGAGTACTGTTTTGGTTGATTCATCTAAAAAGGGATATTTCACTATTTTATCTCTATAGATTTGGTTCATTTTCATTTATTTTTGTTTCTATTTTTTTCAGCGTTGAAGGTAGAAAAACAAGTCTTTGTTTTGAAACACTGGGTATATGCTTTGTTCTCTGGAGAACATAAAAGATTTAGCCAGTTCTAGAATGGAATAAAGATAAGAGTCAATACCAAGAGGTTCAGAGAAGCTTCCCAATCCTAATCAATTCACTTTAATAAGAATCTATTGAACATCTAAGTGCTGTGGAGCTGTATATGGAACAAAGGACAGTGCCTGCCCAAAGGAGGTAATACTCTTCTATGGGGGAGACTTGCTATACCCTGGGGAAAGAGAGATGGTCAAAGCAGCTTCTGCATAAGTGCTATGGGGTATCAATGGCCTATAAACCTATTTATTCTAAAGCCTGAAGATTTCTGATGGTCTTTCACTTACATGCAATAGTAAAGGCAAATATAAATTAATACAAAGATCAACCACCATATTGGTGCCAGACATCAAGGTCCCCAACTCTGACTTCAACAAAATCTGATGTCCTATCCACTAGGATCTGGTGACTTTATTCATTCCTTTTAATGAATATTTATCCAACCAGTTTTTCTATGTCAGTAATTAATAATAATTAATAGGCATAATCAAAAGTATTTTCATGAATTTAGAATAAACTATTTGGAGAAATAGGAAATAGAATTTTAGATGTGGAAGAAACACTCCATATCAACCATTTGCTCACTCAACACATATTCAATGCGTGCTGTGTCAGGCACTGTGCTTGACCCTAGGGAACACATAAATAAGATTCTGTCTCTATGTGCTTAAGAATTTGCTGCCTAGTAAAAGGGACAACGGAGAAGGCAATGGCACCCCACTCCAGTACTCTTGCCTGGAAAATCCCATGGATGGAGGAGCCTGGCGGGCTGCAGTCCATGGGGTCGCTGGGAGTTGGATACGACTGAGCGACTTCATTTTCACTTTTCACTTTCATCCATTGGAGGAGGAAATGGCAACCCACTCCAATGTTCTTGCCTGGAGAATCCCAGGGACGGGGGAGCCTGTTGGGCTGCCATCTATAGGGTCGCACAGAGTCAGACACGACTGAAGCGACTTAGCAGCAGCAGCAGCAGCAAAAGGGACAAGGGTGTTACAAAAACATAACAAGGTGAAAAAGAAAATCTTAACTGCTAACGCTTAATAGGTACTTTTGGGAAAAAAACTAGTTTTGAAAATGTGCATGGATGAGCCATTTAGTATAGAGGATGAGCCCCAAATCATAAGCACTTTAAAATACTTGGTAACTGAGTATAGAGATAAAATGCCTTCAAAAAGTAAAATAATAAAAGAAAGGAGCTCATTCAGAAGGCAATAGAAAGGTAGTTGCTAAGTAGGGGGTGTAATGGGTTGAGAATCTTTAGATGTAGAACAGCTAAAAGAATATTTAAGGATAGAAAAGTCTAATATAAAAAATTAAACTGAGTCTATGTGCTGGGAAAATCAGAAGCCCCCTTTTGACTTTTCACATGTGTGTATCGCAGGTGGTTGGTTTTGTTTAGTTCACTTTTACTTTGAATGTTTGAGGAATTAAATGACCGATCTTATGGTAAATAAGAAGGGTCTAAGTTTCATATCTGACTAAATGTTGTTCAGGAAAGGCAGTTTTCAGTAGTCCAGGGGCAGAAATGACTAAAAAGCATAACATCCCTGGATATTCACAGAAATTGTAGGGAGTTTCAGAAGGGTTTTAGTTTTCTACAGAAAACTATTAGACACAGAAAGTTCAAGCCGGAGACCTTATTTAATTCCTTACTAATGTATTTAATATGTTATTTAATTGTACAATACAAAAACTGAAATACAACTTAGAAAGCAATGACTCTTCCATACCACACACATGTGTACTAATATAAAAAATTGCTAGATAATATTTTAAAACATTATGAAAAATAATGGATCATTTTCACTTGGAGTAGAATTCTAGAAGGCTAAGTAGAATGTAGTGATATAGAGACCATCTCAAGAAGAAAAATGAAGAGCAGTATGCAAGACCAAAATGCACATTAAACAGTAATTGTTGGATCAAGCAATCCTTAAAAAGTTATCAGAAAAGATTAGAAAGAAATGGTTGTGACATAATCTTCAACTAAAATCCTTAGATTCTAGACTATAGAGCTTGGATTTTATTCTATAGACAAGGAAGAGAAAGTGAATTTTTTTCCAGAAGGTGGTGATCTGATCAGAGTTGTAGATAAAAACTAATCTAACAAGTGTAACCCAGAAGCTTGATTTTGACTCCATACTAGATCTGCTTCTGTGACTTTAATCCTTGCTTTATGCTACCTTTGTTATTACAGCATACATAATGACCTGCCTCAGGGAACCCTACCCCTCCTCTGTCTGACCCTTAAAGTGCCTTTGTCGTTCACTGGAGATAACCAGATCCAGCCCACCTATGAAGGAACATAACATTCTTAAGTTGCTTGTGTGAAGAACAGGCATAAAGGACAGAGGACATCTGTTAACTTTTTGCAATTCACATCTGAATGACCTCTTCTAATGTGGAGAATCCCCCACTGTTTGAGTACTGTTGGGACTAGGACTCCATCGCCCACTTTAGAACTTCATCCTCCCTGTGCCTACTTCAGGGCAAAAACATGGAAGTTAGGTTCAACTAACATGTTGTTTTCTCTCAGTACTTTAAATCTGGATTGTGTAATTCAGAGATAATGACGAGATCTGAGACAGTGGCAACATCATCTAGCGTCAGTGTTTTAATAATATTTCCTGGAAGAGTTGTGTGTATTTTGTGTCTCCCATTCTCAGCTCCCACTTTCTGCTCAATCCTCTTCAATTGCGTTCTCATCATCATCGCTTGACTGCAAGAGCACTTATTGAATCCCCAGTGACTCACATCTTGCTGAAGACAATGGTTTACTTGACAGATCAGCCAGATTTGCCAAGGTTGGCTGCTCCTTAATTCATGAATCACCTGCTTCATAAATTCCCGGATTTCCTCCTATATCACGGGAGTCTCATTCTTTGCTTATTTCAATGGTTTCTCTTACGAAAGGTCTCTTAGAGTACTTGTTGTTCAGTTGCTCAGTCAAGTCCCACTCTTTGTGACCTTATGGACTAGAGCATACAAGGATTCCCTGTCCTTCACCATCTCTGGAAGTTTGCTCAAACTCAGTCCACTGAGTCAGAGATGCCATCCAACTATCTCATCCTCTGTCGTCCCCTTCTCCTCCTGCCTTCAGTCTTTCCCAGCATCAGGGTCTTTTCTAATGAGTTCGCTCTTTGCAACAGGTGGACTAAGTACTAGAGCTTCAGCTTCAACATCAGTCTTTCCAATGAATATTCAGGGTTGATTTCATTTAGGGTTGACTGGTTTGATCTCCTTACTGTCCAAGGAACTCTCAAGAATCTTCTCCAACACCAGAAATTGAAAGCATCGGTTTTTCAGCACTCAGCCTTCATTCTGGTCCAACTCTCACATCCATACCTGACTACTGGAAAAATCATAGCTTTGACTATACGGACATTTGCTGGCAAAGTGATGTCTCTGCTTTTCAATACACTGTCCAGGTTTGTCATGGGCTTCCCTAGTGGCTTAAACAGTAGAGAATCCGCCTGCAAGATCCCATGGAGGATGGCATGGCAACCTACTCTAGCATTCTTGCCTGGAGAATCCCCAGGGACAAAGGAGCCTGGTGGGCTACAGTCCATGGGTTGCAAAGAGTCGGACATGACTGAGCCATTAGTCACAGCACAGCGCAGGTTTGTCATAGCTTTTCTTCCAAGGAACCAGTGTCTTTAATTTGCATGGCTGCAGTCACTGTCCACAGTAATTTTGGAGCCCATGAAAATACAGTCTGTTACTGTATCAACTGTTTCCCCATCTATTTGTCATGAAGTGATGGGACCAGATGCCATGATCTTAGTTTTCTGAATGCTGAGTTTTAAGCCAGCTTTTTCTGGCTTAAAAAAAACTCTCCTCTTTCATCTTCATTAAGAGACTCTTTAGTTACTCTTCACTTTCTGCCAATAGGGATTAAGTCCTCAATTCTCTTCCTTTCTCGATTTGTTCTTACAACTTGCAAAACATCATTCTATTTAATGACTTTCAAATCTCCACTACATGACTATAAAGCCCCAAATTGTATTTTGGGTCTTTCTTTCCCTCTGAAATCCAACCATTTCTATGTGACTGCTTAATAATCATTTCAAATTCAGTATATCCAAAATCAAATTATTGATACTCACTCTCTCTATGCAGTCCAATGCAAGCTCTAGGAAAGCAGAGTCCTAAAACCTTGTTTATTACTGTTACCTAAAGACTAGAATATTAACTACCATGAAAAAGGTACATAATAAATACTTAATAAAGTATTCCTTACATGAGGATATCTAAAAGGCCGTTAAAAACCCCCACTTCATTTTACTGATGAAGATACTGAGGCCAATTTAAATGAAGTGAATGTTCTGAGGCATGGCACCATCAGGGGCAGACTTGGCTACTCACTCTAATCAAATCAAACAGTTTCACTTGCTATCAATAGCACTTGTTCCCATATTCAAGCCTGTTAAAGATTCCTCAAGGTTCCATGGCTCTGTTGAAAAGATTCCTCTGCTGTTCCTGAGTTTGTTCAACATGCAAGAGAGGAAGACAGTTGAGATTTCAGAAGAACCAAAAGCTTCCCAACAGTACTAGATATCTACGATGTTTTTCTGACTCACCAGTACCTGAATTCTCTTTCTCAAGGATGTGCACAAACTTTGGTCAGGACAGGACTCTTCTTCATGCTACAAAAGCTATAAAGGTTCAAACATCCCCTCCTCTTTTCCTCCGGCAGCCAGGTTAGTCTATCAACTAGCGGAACCTACCCAGGCCTCTGAATCTGAACATCAGAACATAAGGACATGGGATTCTCAAAAAGCAAGAATTCATAGTGCTGGTGGTGGACACAACACAGGAAAGGAACAGATGGGTATATACTTTAGTGATGCCTTTTCAGTGATGAGGGGTTAGAGATACCATTCTAGGCAGACTTGTGTGGCCTGATAACCTGGCCCTCTGCTGCACAAGCTCCCTTCATTCCTAGCTGGCTTGGTTGTCTTCTAATTCTGCTTAAATTAGCCAGAGTTTTCTTTCATTTGCACTTAAAGCACTGACTGACTCATCGATGACCCTCAAACCATTCTTCAGTGTCATTCACTGACTCACCAGTACTGATGCTGGTCCCCTCACCACACCTAAATCTATCTTTTAAACATCCTGTTACCTCAGAAACCAGTTTCACGACTGGCTTCTTAACATAATGGCCAGATTGAAAATGAAGAAACAACAGTCTGAAAAAGAAGCCATATATCAATCTCATCATGTTCTGGCATTAAAACTGCATTCTGTATGCCAAGGTAAAAAGAGGTAAATTTTTAGACACTACTTGAATCAGAGTTACTTTTGAGGCAGAAAAACTTTTACCACCAGCCTTTTCCCAAAACCATCCTTTGTCACTGTTTCTTCAGTGAAAATTAATTTATGGTTTAAATCTTAGCTTGTTCAAGTTTCCTGAGCACCACCTCTTACCTATGTTCTATCACTAAAATTAAAGGGGCTGCTACCCTTCACTACTGCCCCAGTAAATGTCTCCAGCAAAAAGGGAATAGGAGTGGCTACTCGGATTTAAAAAAAAAGACAAAACAAAACAGCTCATTGTCTGGTCAAATTTACTCATCGGATGGCTGCTGATAAGACTGGGCTTCAAGGAGGAAAGATCCTGGCTTGAATCTGTTCCTAAGTCAAGTGTCTGGGCAGCTTTAATAGAAAGATTTGCATAAAACATTAGGGCGTACAATATACTTTTGTCCTTTGCACGTACAGCTCTCTTGGCAACTTCAGGCAAGAGAAGCAACTAGGACAAGGAAGCATTTATGAATTTCTGGACCTTTATCTATAAGATCTTCTTGAAAGTGAAAGTGTTTTAGTCATTCAGTTGTGTCTGACTCTTTGCAACCCCATGGACTGTAGCCCTCTAGGTTCCTCTGTCCATGGAATTCTCCAGGTGAGACTACTGGAGTGGGTAGCTATTTCCTTCTCCAGGGGATCTTCTCAACCCAGGGATCAAACCTGTGTCTCCTGCATTACAGGAGAATTTCTTATCATCTGAGCCCCAAGGGGAAGACCTCTCCTTATATCACCACAATCCCTAACAATGGTTCTTAACTTGACATGTGTCATATTCCTTTAAAATATAATTTATATTAGACTTTTTTTTTTTACAAGGAAAAAGGTAACACACTCACACACCTGCAAAGTTTTGCATAGAATGGAGTTCACAGCTTAACTCCTAAGCACATTCATGACAGTGAGTCATCACCCAGACTAGTCATTTGTTAAAATACTTGGATCACTTTACTGTTAATTGTTTACATAATTCTTGCTATTAAGAATTGTTTACAATTCTTGTTTATATATTCTTGCTTCTTTTGAGGTCCATGAGAGCAGAGTGTCTTATTATCTTATTTATTTTTTTTCCAGCACACCTGAACACTATCTGGCATATCTTGGACACTTAATAAATGTATGTTGGAGGAACGAATAATTCAATCTTTTAAACTGCTTCACATGGATAATATTAGCCAGGTGTCTCATTATCCTACCTATGCATATTTAATCACCCTGTACTTCAAAGATCTTACCTGTGAAGAGGGTATACAATTCTCCTCTTACTTACTAAGGACTCACAAGCATTGCATCTAATAACAACTACTAACAGCCACTCTACAAATGTCAAGAGGAAAAACTGTTGATGAAATAATAGCAATTTATATAATTTGAGTAAATACATATTTACTTGTCTTCCTGGGCATTTCAAGGAACAGAAAAATAGACACAAAGACATTCCAGAATAATCCTATTCCTCCAACAAAGCGAGAACCTCACTGTCAGTAAAGACAAGCACCATAGCCAACCTCTTTTTTAACAGCATTTCCTTCTGCTTGTTTTCCAGATCTTGGGAAATCCACTGAATCCTCTGTGTAAAGGCTGAGACCAATGAGGTGAACAAGACAAACACTTTCATTTCACTGAGACATGTGGATAATTCTGAATAAAGAAAGGCTTGTTACCCAGTGACTCCTACACTAAGCTTATCAACATGATGTACTGTGTAAAAATGGATCTCGTATTGCTCACATTTGAGAAACTTCAAAAGTCAGAGTGTTTCCTCCACATTCAAGGTCTCACAGTTGGTCTCATGAAATCTATCAATACACCGTCCAAAATGAGTCTAAATGCCGGCCCTAGACAGGGGACAATGGATTCCCAGAAAGACTGGCTTGATGAAACACTAGACCTGAATCCTCTGAACCAAGGACAGCATGTGCACAGCTTGCAGACTGGCCTTCATCTATCGAGCCTGCATGGGACTTGACCGGCATCACCCACTGGGGTCGATTTTCTCACCTCAAGACAGTGCAGGCAGGAAATGCAAAGGGCTCCCAGAAGGTGCCCACCACAACACACCTGGCAGCACTAATTTTAGGTTCTCATCAGCTGTGACAGCAAAGCTGCAGCACCAGTTAAATCATAATCAGTGAAGGATAAGTGTGTTTATCGACTGTATGTTAGGAAGTCAAGGGGAATCTTGCACAGCTTTTCACTAAAGTGTCATCTTGGGTTGGGGGATGGCTTCAGGGGAAGTAGTGTTAGGTATACAATTGTTCTAGGAGGAAAAATGAGTATCTCAGCAGGTCCTAAAAGAAAGAAAGCACTACCCTGGTGTATATCTAGGGACTTCTGCTATAGACGTATAAAATTTCCATGATGTTTCCTTTTGTAAATTTATATTATCTAGGTATGGCTAAAAGAACAATTTGAAATACATTTTAACTGTGAGATATAACAAAGTAATTTAGGCAAATTACTTGGTCCCTCTGAACTTCTTTAAAAATTAATATAGGGTTGATTTACAATGTTATGTTAGTTTCAGGTGTACAGGAAAGTGATTCAGTTATATATACATACATATATATATATCTTTTTTCAGAGTCTTTCCCTTATAACTTATTACAAATTATTGACTACAGTTTTCATGTGCTATACTGTAGGTCCTTATTGTTTATCTATTTTACATATGGTAGTGTATATCTGTTAATCCCAAACCCTTAATGTATCCCTTCTTTAACCCTTTCCCCTTTGGTAATCTTAAATTTGTTTCCTATGTCTGTGAGTCTATTTCTATTTTGTACATAAGTTCATTTGTATCATTTTTTGGTCCCTCTGAACTTTAGTTGCCTCATCTCTTAAAATGAAGATGGAAAATAACTACAAGATTATTTTGCTTAGCTCATAGTTCAGTTCAGTTCCTCAGTTGTGTCCAACTCTTTGTGATCCCGTGGACTGCAGCATGCCAGGCTTCCCTGTCCATCACCAGCTCCCAGAGCTTGCTCAAACTCAAGTCCACTGAAGTCAGTGATGCCATCCAACCATCTCATCTTCTGTTGTCCCCATCTCCTCCTGCCTTCAATCTTTCCCAGCATCAAGATCTTTGTTAAGGAGTCAGTTCTTCGCATCAGGTTTGGCCACTTTGGCTCATATTAGGCATACAAAACTGCTCTGTTCACTGCTACTGTCACGTCTAATAAATTATACACTTAAAGCTAAAACCCACTGCCTTCACTTCCCAACCCATCCATGACTTTCAGTAGTACGCTTGACTTTTATATATTCGCAAACATTTCACATAATTTACATTTCAATGACTAAATCTAAGGTGCAGTGAATGTATTCAATACTGAACACTGCAATCAAGGCAAGACACCTTACTTTAGCTAACAAATGATTATCCTTCATTGCAGACCTATAATTCATCAATTTGTTCCTTATAGAATTTGAAAAGCACAAACTAAAGCAATTGAGGGCATAAGGACACAGTAAACTCTTAGATGCTTCCCCAACATCTAGCAGTTACTCTCAGCAAGACACATTCCCTGTCTTCCCGAGCTCAATATTAATAAATGAATCAGAGGTCCATGGAATTGCCTCACACCAATCCAGATTTCCTGTTAAAGGTATTGCATGAGAGAGTCTTTCATACCAAGTATCAGTCACTGCCTCACCACAGTTCTAGAGTATGTCAGATTACAACACAAGCTCCTAGGAGAATCAGAAAGGCAGCAGATGGATAAGAACCCATCCTTCACTCTCTCTACTTTTAAGAAAATCAGAAGGTGGCCTTCAGTGGTAGAAAGAGAAAGTCTAGAGGTTCATTTGAAGGACTGATGCTGAAACTCCAATACTTTGGCCACCTCACGTGAAGAGTTGACTCATTGGAAAAGACCCTGTTGCTGGGAGGGATTGGGGGCAGGAGGAGAAGGGGACGACCGAGGGTGAGATGGCTGGATGGCATCATCGACTCAATGGACATGAGTTTAGGTAAACTCTGGGAGTTGGTGATGGACAGGGAGGCCTGGCATGCTGCGATTCATGGGGTTGCAAAGAGTCGGACACGACTGAGCGACTGAACTGAACTGAACAAGACAGTCAGACTTGTTTTAAGGAGATCTTTAGTAGACTGTCCAAGGAAATCGGAGAAGAGTTAGGCTTTCAAGTATAATTTACAATAGTTTAGGTTGGGAATCTTGATCTCCTCACATTATCAGCTCTTCTCTACCTTTAAGCTTTTACTTATCATCAAAGTCAGAAGCTGGGAAGTAAAGGATTCCTAAGCATACTTTAGAAGAGAGATAATGTATAGGGCAATTGTTACCAAGAGTACAATACTGAGATGAGTAAGATACCACTATAATTTCCTCGTCTGGGTTACCTACTTGCTCATTTCATATCACTCTCTGGTCTCAGTAGGTATATTCATGTTCAAGTGCTTTGTCTTTGTTTTCCAGGAAAGGAATGTGGGAGACATGGTTAATCAGTTGACTCAATCGTGGTCTCAAACTCCTTCCCATGTCACCTCTACATCAGGAAAATGGGAGAGCAAAACAGTCATATTTTATCATCTTCTGCAGTCAGGAGGATATGTGTGAGATGCAGAACTGACCAGTGGCATGGCTAGTGCGATATAAGCAGAAGTCACCTGAAGGCTTCTGTGAAAGGTTTTGGCTTTCCTAATGAAAGGGGCAGAGGGATGACGTAATTCCTTCTGCTCTTCCCTACACCTTTCTGTCTTGAATGTGAACATCATGCCTAGAGCTGAGGCAGTTATCTTGGGACTATCAGGCAATACTCATTATGAGAAGTCCAGAAGAATGGCAGAAATATTTACTCACTATGATATTATTGAGCTACTAACAGACAATAATACATTTTTACTAAAACAGTTAATTCTTGCAGATTGAACTAGTCATTGCTACACATGATCATTTGCTATGTTCTGCCAGGCCTTCTTTTGAAGGCAATAAGAACTATTAATAAGAAAAAAGTTGCACAGTTCAGTTCAGTCGCTCAGTCTTGTCCGACTCTTTGCGACCCCATGAATGGCAGCACGCCAGGCCTCCCTGTCCATCACCATCTCCCGGAGTTCACTCAGACTCATGTCCAATGAGTCTGTGATGCCATCCAGCCATCTCACCCTCAGTGGTCCACTTCTCCTCCTGCACCCAATCCCTCCCAGCAACAGAGTCTTTTCCAATGAGTCAACTCTTCACATGAGGTGCCCAAACAACTGGAGTTTCAGCTTTAGCATCATTCCTTCCAAAGAAATCCCAGGGCTGATCTCCTTCAGAATGGACTGGTTGGATCTCCTTGAAGTCCAAGGGACTCTCAAGAGTCTTCTCCAACACCACAGTTCAAAAACATCAATTCTTCGGCACTCAGCCTTCTTCACAGTCCAACTCTCACATCCATACATGACCACAGGAGAAACCATACCCTTGACTAGACGGACCTTAGTTGGTAAAGTAATGTCTCTGCTGTTGAATATACTATCTAGGTTAGTCATAACTTTTTTTCCAAAAAGTAAGCGTCTTTTAATTTCATGGCCGCAGTCACCATCTGCAGTGATTTCGGAGGCCCCTCAAATAAAGTCTGACACTGTTTCTACAGTTTCCCCATCTAATTCCCATGAAGTGATGGGACCAGATGCCATGATCTTCGTTTTCTGAATGTTGAGTTTTAAGCCAGCTTTTTCGCTCTCCTCTTTCAGTTTCATCAAGAGGCTTTTTAGCTCCTCTTCACTTTCTGCCATAAGGGTGGTGTCATCTGCATATCTGAGGTTTTTGATATTTCTCCTGGCAATCTTGATTCCAGCTTGTGTTTCTTCCAGCCCAGCGTTTCTCATGATGTACTCTGCATATAAGTTAAATAAGCAGGGCAACAATATACAGCCTTGACGCACTCCTTTTCCTATTCAGAACCAGCCTGTTGTTCCATGTCCAGTTCTAACTGTTGCTTCCTGATCTGCATATAGGTTTCTCAAGAGGCAGGTTAGGTGGTCTGGTATTCCCATCTCTCTCAGAATTTTCCACCGTTTATTGAGTTCCACACAGTTAAAAGCTTTGGCATAGTCAATCAAGCAGAAATAGATGTTTTTCTGGAACTCTCTTGCTTTTTCCATGATCCAGCAGATGTTGGCAATTTGATCTCTGGTTCCTCTGCCTTTTCTAAAACCAGCTTGAACATCAGGGAGTTCATGGTTCACGTATTGCTGAAGCCTGGCTTGGAGAATTTTGAGCATTACTTTACCAGCACGTGAGATGAGTGCAATTGTGCGGTAGTTTGAGCATTCTTTGACATTGCCTTTCTTTGGCATTGGAATGAAAACTAACCTTTTCCAGTCCTGTGGCCACTGCTGAGTTTTCCAAATTTGCTGGCATGTTGAGTGCAGCACTTTCACAGCATCATCTTTCAGGATTTGAAACAGCTCAACTGGAATTCCATCACCTCTGCTAGCTTTGTTCATAGTGATGCTTTCTAAGGCCCACTTGACTTCACATTCCAAGATGTCTGGCTCTAGATTAGTGATCACATCATCATGATTATCTGGGTCGTGAAGATCTTTTTTGTACAGCTCTTCCGTGTATTCTTGCCTCCTCTTCTTAATATCTTCTGCTTTTGTTAGGTCCATACCATTTCTGTCCTTTATCGAGCCCATCCTTGCATGAAATGTTCCCTTGGTATCTCTGATTTTCTTGAAGAGATCTCTAGTCTTTCCCATTCTGTTGTTTTCCTCTATTTCTTTGCATTGATTGCTGAGGAAGGCTTTCTTATCTCTTCTTGCTATTCTTTGGAACTGTGCATTCAGATGCTTATATCTTTCCTTTTCTCCTTTGCTTTTCACCTCTCTTCTTTTCATAGCTATTTGTAAGGCCTCCCCAGACAGCCATTTTGCTTTTTTGCATTTCTTTTTCATGGGGATGGTCTTGATCCCTGTCTCCTGTACAATGTCATGAACCTCATTCCATAGTTCATCAGGCACTCTATCTATCAGATCTGGGCCCTTAAATCTATTTCTCACTTCCACTGTATAATCATAAGGGATTTGATTTAGGTCATACCTGAATGGCCTAGCGGTTTTCCCTACTTTCTTCAATTTGAGTCTGAATTTGGCAATAAGGAGTTCATGATCTGAGCCACAGTCAGCTCCTGGTCTTGTTTTTGTTGACTGTATAGAGCTTCTCCATCTTTAGCTGCAAAGAATGTAATCAATCTGATTTTGGTGTTGACCATCTGGTGGTGTCCATGCACAGAGTCTTCTCTTGTGTTGTTGAAAGAGGGTGTTTGCTATGACCAGTGCATTTTCTTGGCAAAACTCTATTAGTCTTTGCCCTGCTTCATTCCGCATTCCAAGGCCAAATTTGCCTGTTACTCCAGGTGTTTCTTGACTTTCTAATTTGCATTCCAGGGCCAAATTTGCCTGTTTTTCCAGGTGTTTCTTGACTTCCTACTTTTGCATTCCAGTCCCCTTGAATGAAAAGGACATCTTTTTTGGGTGTTAGTTCTAAAAGGTCTTGTAGGTCTTCATAGAACCGTTCAACTTCAGTTTCTTCAGCATTACTGGTTGGGGCATAGACTTGGATTACTGTGATGTTGAATGGTTTGCCTTGGAGACGAACAGAGATCATTCTGTAGTTTCTGAGATTGCAGCCAAGTACTGCATTTCGGACTCTTTTGTTGACCATGATGGCTACTCCATTTCTTCTGAGGGATTCCTGCCTGCAGTAGTAGATATAATGGTCATCTGAGTTAAATTCACCCATTCCAGTCCATTTTAGTTCGCTGATTCCTAGAATGTCGATGTTCACCCTTGCCATCTCTTGTTTGACCACTTCCAATTTGCCTTGATTCATGGACCTGACATTCCAGGTTCCTATGCAATATTGCTCTTTACAGCATTGGATCTTGCTTCTATCACCAGTCCCATCCACAACTGGGTATTGTTTTTGCTTTGGCTCCATCCCTTCATTCTTTCTGGAGTTATTTCTCCACTGATCTCCAGTAGGATATTGGGCACCTAATGACCTGGGGAGATTCTCTTTTGGTATCCTATCATTTTGCCTTTTCATACTGTTCATGGGGTTCTCAAGGCAAGAATACTGAAGTGGCTTGCCATTCCCTTCTCCACACAGACTATATGAAATCACTTATTATAAGTGATCTATTTAAATATAAGTATCAGTAGACAGAAAATAGGGGGAAAATATGGAAATTCTAAGACAAACAGGAAGTGGGTTAAGCAAAAGAGAGACAATCAGACAAGAAAACAAAATAAAAAGTTAATGAGAAACAAAAATGAAAAGGATTCTAAAAATGAATTATTAAACTCCAACCTGGAGGCACTGTACAAAACACTAGTTAAGGTGATCGCCCTTGACTCTATTACAGGCTATTCCTTTCTTCTCACTTACCATTTCTGATGGGCAGCTCCTTCCATGTTCCCCCACTCCTCTCTTCCCTTCCAGTTTCCTCCTCCCCGTACTCAAGCATAACTCCAAAGTACTTGTATTGACTGATAATCCCTCAGGATGCAACAGGAAGAAGCTATGATACAGTAAGTTTGACAAGAAAAAAGCTAACTGTATCAAACAAAGGCAAGCCATGTCTTCCTAACCGAGAGCATTATACAAGGACCATGGGATTTAGCGCATTTCAAATCTAGCTACTGGATTGGCAATATGTAAAATTGCTCACCTGGCCTAAGCTGTGAGGAAACAAGGTCTTCAATACAGGTTGTAGGAGCAGAGAGCTTCTATATCCCTTAGCCTTCCTTCCTCAAAAGAAAGATGTAACAGAAAACTATCCATCCAATAAAATAAAAATACACTCCAATCTACAACATTATGCATCTCTCAACTAACACCGCTATGAGGAAAGATGGAAAACTCAAACTCTGTATTAAAACTAATTGTAATGATTCTGTTTATGTACTAAATATAAAAGGACCTGTATCTTTTCTAATTCATAGAATCTCCTTATTTAAGTCTAGTAATAAAAATGATAAAGAATAACCTATAAAAAATAAAAACTCAATTAATTTTTTAATGAAGTATTATTTTAGTGTAAAAAAAGACATAGTAAAGTCACTATTCTACGTCTGAGATTACTACCTGCAAATGGAAAATTTTTAATGTACAAAAGCAAGAAAGAAAACATATAAATAACAAAGGGCAGATGTTTTTGTGTAAGGTTTTTGTTTTCTAAAGTGTTACGTACAACATATACTTTATCCCTACCACTTTTATCTAAAATTCAAAAACAACTAAGGGGAACACAACGGGAAATCCCATAATTTATATACACTCTGTTCCACAACTTAACATTGCATGTATTATAAGAACAATATTTAGAAACCTAATTAGTTTATTGCTTTTTGGTGGCAGCACAGAAAAATAAGGCACAGATTCCTAAGTTCCTGTTCTTTGATGTGTGAAGCACAAGTTGTACAGTCTGAAACCATAACATCAGCATATGCTGTCTCCACATCCCATGGGGACTAGGAAAGTAACATGAAGAAAGAAACCTCAGTAGAAATTGTGTAGAAGAGGAAATGAGCAGAATTAATTTACAGAAGCTTTATATAGCTCAGCAGCATATTGTATAAGAGGGAAATATGCAGTAGATTTTTTTTTTTTTTTCTGACAGGAGATACTTAATCTTAACACAGCATTAAGAAACAGAGAAAAGAAGAAAGCCGTATCTCTGCTCTAGTTGATAGAACAACAACAAAAGAATATAGATTTGAAATTCAGGTTAACTGGTTTTCAGTCCTGACTCTAACAGCCTACACTATCTAGCTTATAGGTTAATAACCTGAAAATCTATAAAAATACTAAAAAATTTATATATACTTATATACATTTCCTGTAGGAGAGGTGCCATTGCTATAATTAAATACCAATTTGCTGTATATCTGAAATTAACACAACATAGTTTATCAACTATATTTCAATATAAATTAAAAGTTTAAAAAAGAGTATCACCCAGAAAATAGTAAGAACTACTATTATGCAAATCATTTCACCTTTGTCTTGGTTTTCTCATCTTATAATGGCAATACTAGCATCTATCCAACTTTAATCATTGTTAAGGTTTGAAAAGCATACTGAGGAGAAAAAATAATTTTTTAAGAGTTAATATATAATTTAAATATTTTAGCTATTCCTCTCATATATCTGATAGAAAATTATTTTTAATACAATCATGAAGTTTTCTATAAATTCATTAAAAAAACAGTCTTAAACTTTAACTTTTTCTTGAACCTATATATGAAATTCTTGGGGGTAACATTAGTAAAGAAAGAAATATATTTATATGAGAATATTTGCTTTTCTAAGGCATCATTATTAAAGGTTAATAATAGTATTGCCTACTAAGTAGTCACAGAATAATTTATAGGAACCTCTTATTTAGGATAATATGTACCAGGGCACATTGTTCATACAGAACGTGACAAATGCAAGCCAAGATGTAGGATTTTTTTTAATGATTCTACCATGTAAAACAATGCAGCTAATTAGTTTAACTGAAAGTTATGGCCAAAAGTGATTCTCAGAGTCCTTCAGGCACCATTGTGCATATTGACATTTCAAAATCTGATGAGCAAGCCTGTGCTTTTAGTTGCTATGATTTACTAACAATTGATAAGGAAAACATTTGATTAAAACCCTCATTAATAGATTTTTGTTTTCCTTTCTGAGACAAACGCTTAGAAATTTGCTGTAAACATCTCATTAATAGGAATAGAGCAAGGGAGGATAATTAGTTGGTATCATCAATCAAGTTTTCAACTTCTATACCCCAGTCAATGCTCTCAACACTCTTTCAGTATTTAAAATACAGCAAAGTAAAAGGAACTCAGTGTTTGTGAAATCTCACAAGTATCAGTTGTAAATTAATTTACTTGAACAAACCAACTCTGAGAACCTGCCAGGGGCATCAGAAAATTTTGTGCAAATCCTATGGTAATTGACTGGAAAGATACCATCTCTTCAGAATTTCTAATTATAAAGCTATGAAAACATTGACACAACATAAGAAACCATTTTGGGAGTGAGTAAGCTTTATATCTAATATGAAAGTGATATAGTATAGAGCAGCTAATTCATTGTGTGAATGATCACTAAATGGCCTACTAGAGTTATACATCTGTACAGCAAGCAATGATTCCAAAGATTAAAAGCAACCAAGATGAGAGTGCAGGGGTAGAGCAAAAATCTCACACAAGCAATATGCCCTAGCTGCACACACACACAAGAGATCTCAGTTGCTATGGAGAAATTAAATTATAGGAGGACAGATCAAAATGGCCGAGTAGGAAGAAGCTGAACTCAGCCCCAAGAACACATCAAAGATACATCTACATGTGGAATAATTCTCACCAAAAACTAACTGGAAAATGATAGAATGACTCTAGTACCACCAAGAATGTAAGAAGGATACACACTTCATCAAGTAGGAAGGGAAGAAAGCAATCAGTTTGGGACCTGGGCCACTGGGAAGGGACTCAGAGGAATAGGGAGATTCCACAGGTAGAGACCCACACTAGGGAGTGAGTGAGGAGAGTCACAGAATGGGTGTTCCAGTTCTGGGGTTCTATGCAGGGGAGAGAAACCCTCTGGGCTGGCTGGAGGGCTGGTAGGAATAACAAGAGGAAGTGGGAAAGCTAGATTCTACTCATGAGAAGTGCACATGCTAGCTTGCCAGGTGTCCACAACCACCTCGCTGTGGACCCCAGCCTGAGCCTAAATGCTCTGCCCCCACCCCCTCGCTCCACATCAGAGTGAAGCATTGGATCTGGGGTGGCCACAACCAGATAGGAGACCTGACCGTGGACACAGAAATGAGCCAGTCCCTGTGTGGAACCCGTGTTGGTGGAGGCAGCCGTTGTTAACACTTAATCAAGCAGCACGTCCGAAGCATCCAGCTCTCTAACGGGGGCTGCCCCATCATAATTCACTTCTCAACACATGCCGTGAATCGATGTGGGCCCCCCAGTCTTGTGGTACGGCTTCACAATGGGGCAGGGAGAACAGAGGCCGGGTGCACTGATTGACTCTGAGGCACAAAGGAGACTCACGCTCAAGACTGCATCTAAGCAGAGAGAAAGAAACAACTCTGAGCACCTACAAAGGCAGCAGCACATCAGAGACAGCTCAAACTTCTGTCTTCAGCTGACCTGAGACAAGAATCCACACAAACACCACTTTCTTCAGCACCCCTCCTTCTGGGGCAAGAGTCCCAGTTCTGAAAGAGTGGAAAGCAAACAAACAGAACAGAACCAGCTCAATCCTGACCCTCAGGGCTTTACCAGACCCCACCCCCATTAGAGCAGAGGAAAAGTCCAGCCTTACACCCAGCTCCAACTCTAGCCCCTCTATCTTCAGTCCCACCACCTACCAGGTGATAGCTACCAGCGTACCCCAAGGAAAGAAGGAAAGACATGACTGGCATCCATATTAAACCCAGATCTCCCACCAGAAAGATCAGGCACATACAGACTGTACAGGGACACTCCCACTCAAGAACAAGTCTGCCAGACAACAACGGACTTAAATTCACAGAGGCAGAGAAAGTTAAGCAAAATGAAAAGTCAGAGGAACTGTTCCCAATTGAAAGGGCAAGAGAAAACTCCTGAAAAACTAATGAAACAAAAATAAACCATTTACCAGATAAAGAATTCAACGCATTGGTTATAAAAATGTTAACTGAATTAGGGAAAAGAATAGACTACATAGTGATGATTTTAATAAGGAACTAAAAATATTAAAAATTCCCATTCATAAAAGAAGCATTCAATAGGTCAGATAAAAGAACACACTTAAAGGAATGAATAGCAGAGTAAATGATACAGAAAAACATGTAAGTGCTCTGCAAGATAGAATAATGGTAATGGTAATCACACAGAACAGCAAAAAGAAAAGCAATTAAAAATATGAAAACCATCTAAGAGATCTCTGAAATAACATGAAGTATATCAACATTCTCATTATAGGGATCCCAGAAAAAAAAAAGAGAGAGAGAGAAAGAGAAGAGGGTTGAAAGTGTATTTCAAGAAATTATAGCTGAAAACTGAGCAATCCTGAAGAAGAAAAGAAATACCCAGGTACAGGAAGCAGAGAGGGTTCCAAACAAGATGAATTCAAACAGACCCACACCAAGATATATCGTAACTAAAATGGAAAAACTAAAAAATAAAGAGAATTCTAAAGGCAGCTAGAGGGAAAGAAAGAATCATATACAAGGGGATCCTCGTAAGGTTATCAAATGATTTTTCTGCAGAAACTTTGCAGGCCACAGGAGAGAGACATGACAGTTCAGGAAGAGTAGTCTTTCCTACAAAAGACTGATTTGAAGGAAACTAAAATTTGGAGTTGAATACCATGATGTCATCCTACAAGGAAAGATTACACTTGAGAAAACAGAGCCTCTGAGAGGTTGAAACATAATCCTCTCCAATTCCAATAGCCAAGGACTAGCTGAATTGGTATTTCCTCAGACAGAAACATGTCACCTACCAACATCCAAGAGTCTTTTAAGCTATAAACCCTTAGGGAACTTACAATTTCATTACTTGTGGGGGAAAAAAAATTAAACACACACAGAAACACCTATCGTTGAGTTGGGTGTACCTGAATATTAAAATGAAGAACAAACAATCTCTCTTCTGTCAGGAATGATGTTGATGTATGGCAAAACCTCTGATGCTGGGAGGGATTGGGGGCAGGAGGAGAAGGGGACAACAGAGGATGAGATGGCTGGACGGCATCACTGACTCGATGGACGTGAGTCTGAGTGAACTCCAGGAGTTGGTGATGGACAGGGAGGTCTGGCGTGCTGCGATTCATGGGGTCGCAAAGAGTCGGACACGACTGAGTGACTGAACTGAACTGAACTGACTGATCGCAAAACCAACACAATATTGTAAAGTAATTAACCTCCAATTAAAATAAATAAATTTATATATAAAAAAAGAAACTAGTACTTGACTAACTTCCAGTGAAAAATAAAGGACTCACATTCCTAGGGCCATCTAAAATTAAAGAAAACTTTTTCACCCAGAATCTGGAATAATATTAAGACAAAAAGACCAAAGTCTACCCATTCTGCATCAAATCCATCTTCCCATTGGAAAGGAAAAGCAGAAGGAAAAAATGACTTTGTTATTCCTTTATTTCCTACTTCCTGGCTTAGAGTTCTAAGCTCTCTGACAAATAGAAAACTAGGCAAGTGTTTCCTTACATACAGCACAGGAAGAAGCCCCTTCTCCTTTCTCCCTTTAAAACAGAGTTCTATGTTCTATGTCAAAACTATGTTTTTAATTAGGTTTAACAGCTTTTTTGAGTTAAAAAAAAGATTTTTGACTACTTTGGAAAAATTAGAATTTGGTAAATTTTATCTTTACTATTTTAAAATATATATTAATATGTATATTCTTTTAAAAAGAATAGTCAGAGCCATAAAATTAAATCAGTGAAGAAATATTAATATAACTGATAAATGCTTTTCAAGTGTAACTCTACTAAATATCAAATAAATGAAAATTAAAATAATAATGAGTTGTTTATCAAATTGACAAGCATTCAAAAACTGATATCTAGTTTTAGGATTAGTTTCAGTAACATTGTTATTGATGTAAATAAAAATTGAAATCAAATTTTTGGAAAGAATTGGTCAATAACATTATAGTAATTGTCCTGAAAATGTTCATACTAATAGAAACAGTATTTTCAAACCAAAGAACCATTTTGTCTTAAGAATATAATCAAAGATACAGAGTAATATTTATACAAAAATATATTTATTACTATATTGTTAACATATGTAAATTCCACTGTGATAAAACTATCAAATAACAAGCTGATATTTTTATAAATTACATCTGATGCAATACTCTTCAAACAGTAAAGTTTTTAAAAAATAATGATATGGAAAAATGTTGCCACATCAATGAAAAGATAAGTTTATATAATATGGCCCATATTTTAAAGAATATACATGCATAATTAATAAAAATACAAAAAAAGGCTTAGAAAACAGCTTGTAGTTATTTTTTGAATGACAATCTTTATTAACTATTCTTCCTAATTCCCTATGTTTTCTAAATATTAATATATATTTTTAAATAACTTCACTCAAATATGCACAGTTGGAAACTAATTTTAAAACAACAGAAACTCTTAAGCAGATGTTGTGCCAGATGTAAGTGATGAGAATGAGGCTGGGCCAAAGGGTATACATACATGCTGGGGAGAAGTCAGAAATGTAACTGGAGAGCTAAAGCATGGATATGTCTTAGAAAGCCTTGAAAACCCAGATAAATCACAGATATTCTTGAATCAAATAGTGATTTACTGGATATGAAGCTTGCCTCGGATTAACATACAGCAGTGCAGTAGATGGACTAGGTGGAGTGAGGGAGGTATCAGCTCAGTTCAGTGGCTCAGTCATGTCTGACTCTTTGTGACCCCATGAATCACAGCACGCCAGCCCTCCCTGTCCATCACCAACTCCCGAAGTCCACTCAAAACCATGTCCAATGAGTCAGTGATGCCATCCAACCATCTCATCCTCTGTCATCCCCTTCTCCTCCTGCCCTCAATCTTTCCCAGCATCAGGGTCTTTTCAAATGAGTCAGCTCTTCACATCAGGTGGCCAATGTGGAGTTTCAGCTTCAACATCAGTCCTTCCGATGAACACCCAGGACTGATCTCCTTTAGGATGGATTGGCTGGATCTCCTTGAAGTCCAAGGGACTCTCAAGAGTCTTCTCCAACACCACAGTTCAAAAGCATCAATTCTTCAGCACTCACCTTTCTTCACAGTCCAACTCACACATCCATACATGACTACTGGAAAAACCATAGCCTTGACTAGACGGACCTTTGTTGGCAAAGTAATGTCTCTGCTTTTTAATATGCTGTGTAGGTTGGTCATAACTTTCCTTCCAAGGAGTAAGCGTTTTTTAAATTTAATGGCTGCAATCACCATCTGCAGTGATTTTGGAGCCCAAAAAATAAAGTCTGACACTGTTTCCACTGTTTCCCCATCTATTTTCCATGAAGTGATGGGACCAGATGCAATGATCTCAGTTTTGTGAATGTTGAGCTTTAAGCCAACTTTTTCACTCTCTTCTTTCAGATTCATCAAGAGGCTCTTCAGTTCTTCTTCACTTTCTGCCATAAGCGTGGTGTCATCTTATATCTGAGGTTATTGATATTTCTCCTGGCAATCTGCAATCCAGCTTGTGCTTCCTCTAGCCTAGCGTTTCTCATGATGTACTCATATAAGTTAAATAAGCAGGGTGACAAGGAGCCTTGACGTACTCCTTTTCCTATTTGGAACCAGTCTGTTGTTCCAGGTACAGTTCTAACTGTTGCTTCTTGACCTGCATACAGATTTCTCAAGAGACAGGTCAGGTGGTCTGGTATTCCCATCTCTTTCAGAATTTTCCACAGTTTATTGTGATCCACACAGTCAAAGGCTTTGACATAGTCAATAAAGCAGAAATATATGTTTTTCTGGAACTCTCTTGCTTTTTCGATGATCCAGCGGATGCTGGCAATTTGATCTCTGGTTCCTCTGCTTTTTCTAAAACCAGATTGAATATCTGGAAGTTCACGGTTCACATATTGCTGAAGCTTGGTTTGGAAAGAATTTTAAGCATTACTTTACTAGCGTGCAGTAGGTTTGAGCATTCTTTGGCAAGTAGAGGTATAGAAAAGAGTTCTTAATTCAATCTACTAAATGCTTCTGCAAATGAAAGGATAATCATAAACATTCTGAATTCCTCCTTTTGACACAAAGCATCACCTGAGAATCTGCACAAATTCCCAAAGGAGAGCGCAGGAAAGATTTAATCAAGCACATCAAGATGGTATTGAAAGCATGTCATCCATAAGAAAGATTTAGGTTCTTCTTCTAATTTAGCTTCTTTGGGTATAACAGTTGAGGACCAGAGCTCTTCTCCATTCTGAATCTTACTCCCATTGTTCTGTCCCCCTGTTCATCTCCCAACATGATGTACTTGCTTCTCTCTACTTGAGACACATTTCTTTTCTTTTTTTTTTTTTTTTTACTTTCAGTTGTCTAGACTTGGAATACCTCTAAGATTTCATCTCAATTAGTTTGCAGAAATCAGACACAGGTGATTTGAAACTTGTTTCCCTCTTTGCTAATTAAAAGATCTCAAGTACATTATTTAGGCTCAGTTTCTTTATAAGTAAAATGGAAATAATACTATCAATTCTGACATCTGGTTATACAGACTAAACTACACGAGGTAATGGGATATATCTGAAATATACTAGAAGCTGTATTATTTCCTTCCCCCTTCATTTCACCTTCTTATACCAGAATGTATCTAACAAAGAGTTTCTAACAAAGCCAAGAGAAAATACAGGTAGAGTTGATACAATTGGGGACCAAAGTTTTCCTGGTTCCTATTATTGTTTTTTGTCTTTATTTGTAATAGTTACTGTGCCACTTTATCAGTACAGGGGAAAAAGTTGGAATACTTAGTTGCAAAAAAAGTTTCATTGAAAAGACTATTCTTGTAACTTTGCCTACTGGAAAAAAATAAATGATTTTTAAAGAACCTTTACATTTAATTTGCATAATGTGCATTTTATCCTACCTATACTTCTTAAAAATAACGCTTAATAACCTCCAAGGTAAGGTTCTTCACTTGCTTTCCTTCCTTGCTTGTTTTATTTTCAGAAGAAAGGAGTGAAAATGGCAGGCTCACTCCCTATTGTGATGACCAACTTTCTGTCCCTAAATCAGACCAAGAAATCTGTGGCCACAAAACAGTGAATGATACGTAAAGAAATAAGTTGCAGGCTTTTCGCTTTAGTGGCAACACATATTAATTGAATTCAACTGGCCACAGTGATACCAAACGAGGGAAAATGTTCTAACTGCTTCAACGCCATGCAAACTTTAAATGCGATGAAGTCTTGAAGATTGCTGCAGGACAGCATCGTGTATTTTACCATATTTATTTTTCATGAGTTCTCTCTTGCCAGGCTTTGTAAAACATTCGTCCCAATAAATGATTTACCGTGGCAGAAAAGTTGCAGGAAATTGCTCTGAGCTCACCTTCAGACATTATGAAGGCTCTGAAGTCTAATCAGATTCTAGAGAGGATTCAGAGGTGGCAGACATTTGTGAACAGAAAAGGGGAAAACACACTAGAAAAACATCATAACGACTCATTATCTGTCTTTCATTTTAACATATGCCTATTCTGAATGCTCCTGCTTTGAAGGAAGGCCATTCACTTGAAATTTATTTTTAGTTAATGAAGGTAACCTTTTAAACTCCATTAGCAGCTTCTTTCTCAGCCTAAGTGTAGAGAAGCCTGTGGGATTTGGGAGATACCCAGCTGTTCTCCAGGAAGTGTGTTTTTAACAGTGACCTGGGGCTTCCACAAAAGCAACATTCAGAATAAACCAGAGAGCCCACATGGACTCTCCAAGAGCCAGAGTCTTAGGTTTAGAAAACTGTCTAATCAGGATTTTCCTGATAGTTCAATGACAAAAACTCCTCATTCCCCACGCAGGGAACCTGGGTTTGATCTCTGTCAAGGGACCTAAGTCTCACATGCTACAACCAAAAATCCCACGCCCCTATGTGCCGCAACTAAGAGGGGTGCAAATAATATTTTTTTAAAATAAAGCTGTCTAATCTTTGAGAAATAAAACACTAACATCCCAGACATCCAGATTTTCTTTACCTTTTACCAGGTTTCACTAAGAAGTCTCATCCCAAGGGGCACCATGTTTTCAGGGAGAAAGAAGAGTTGATTCTTGGAGTAGCTAAGTACTCTTTCACTAAGACCTCTGGATCTCTGGATGTAGAAGTGTAAGCAGAGTTTTAGAACTTGAGCTTGGGAGAGAACCAAACTCCTCAATGTGATATGCAGAACAGGGTGTGGCAAAACTGAGTCACACAGTATAATAAGACATCTGGGTTTGGAGGTCAGACATGGATTCAAATCACAGCTTGTCCATACTAAAGAAGTTATCAGTAGATATTCATTTGATACTCTAGCTTAAGTCCTATGCAGAAAGCACTCGAAGTTATAGAAGAGTTGAGATAGGATAATGAAATCAGTGTGCCTTAAAAAAGGAAAATTCACCCTTGCTATTCTCATTAGTTACCTCTGAGATTTTCTCTAATTTCCAAACTCTGCAATATTATGTTATTTTCCCCATAAAGAGTACATTGACCTTTTCAGACTCTTAGTGAGAAGTCCAGAGTCTAAAGTAATGGGGAACCATGAATTCATGTGGGAGCATGGTCCTGGGTGATGGGCTGCTGATTTGCTTCCATGAACCTGGCTCCCAGCATGTGCTTCAAATCCTATCCTTGGTAAATCTATAAATGATTCCTTGAAATAGGCCTTAAGGTTATTCACAAATCTTTAAAACTTGGACTGTTAAATTCTAGAATTCTAAGTACCTACTGCACTTCAGAATATATATGCAGTTCCAAATAGGAAAAGGAGTACGTCAAGGCTATATATTGTCACCCTGCTTATTTAACTTCTATGCAGAGTACATCATGAGAAACGCTGGGCTGGAAGAAGCACAGGTCGGAATCAAGATTGCCGGGAGAAATATCAATAACCTCAGATATGCAGATGACACCACCCTTATGGCAGAAAGTGAAGAGGAACTAAAAAGCCTCTTGATGAAAGTGAAAGTGGAGAGTGAAAAAGTTGGCTTAAAGCTCAACATTCAGAAAACGAAGATCATGGCATCTGGTCCCATCAGTTCACGGGAAATAGATGGGGAAAACAGTGGAAACAGTGTCAGACTTTATTTTGGGGGGCTCCAAAATCACTGCAGATGGTGACTGCAACCATGAAATTAAAAGACGCTTACTCCTTGGAAGAAAAGTTATGACCAACCTAGGTAGCATGTTGAAAAGCAGAGACATTACTTTGCCAACAAAGGTCCGTCTAGTCAAGGCTATGGTTTTTCCTGTGGTCATGTATGGATGTTAGAGTTGGACTGTGAAGAAAGGTGAGTGCCGAAGAATTGATGCTTTTGAAATTTGAACTGTGGTGTTGGAGAAGACTCTTGAGAGTCCCTTGGACTGCAAGAAGATCCAACCAGTCCATCCTGAAGGAGATCAGCCCTGGGATTTCTTTGGAAGAAATGATGCTAAAGCTGAAACTCCAGTACTTTGGCCACCTCATGTGAAGAGTTGACTCATTGGAAAAGACTCTGATGCTGGGAGGGATTGGAGGCAGGAGGAGAAGGGGATGACAGAGGATGAGATGGCTGGATGGCATCACCGACTCGATGGACGTGAGTGTGAGTGAACTCCAGGAGTTGGTGATGGACGGGGAGGCCTGGCGTGCTGCGATTCATGGGGTCCCAAAGAGTAGGACACGACTGAGCGAATGACTGAATGAATGAATATAAATTAGTTTCCTCTATCTCTTTTAAACTACGGTGTTGGAGAAGACTCTTGTGAGACCCTTGGACTGCAAGGAGATCGAACCAGTCAATCCTAAAGGATATCAGTCCTGAATATTCATTGGAAGGACTGATGTTGAAGCTGAAACTCCAATACTCTGGCCACCTGATGGGAAGAGCTGACTCATTTGAAAAGACCCTGATTCTGGGAAAGATTGAAGGCAGGAGGATGGCATCACTGACTCAATGGAAATGAGTTTGAGTAAACTCCAGGAATTGGTGATGGGCAGGGAGGCTTGGCGTGCTGCAGTCCATGGGGTCACAAAGAGTCTGACATGACTGAGCGACTGAATTGAACAGATCTCTCTATTTAGAATGCTATCCCTAAATGGTATTCTGCTGGAATTTAGGCAACAAAGACTTAATGCTCTTCTGAAAAATAACTTGGGGTAAGGAATAAATGAATCCTTAACAGTGGGGTAAACCACTCAACAGCCATTTTATTGACAGACATTTGGGATTGTCCACATATGATTCTGAAGAGTTAACTTCGACTGTATCAGCAAATATAGTAATCCCAGCAGTAAAACATGTTATACCCTAAGTGAATCATAACATTACCATAAATATACATTCCTTCAGTATCTACCATGGGTGTGAAATCATACTAAAGAAATTATTATTTATAAAGTCAATTGATTTAGTCATTAACTGAGAGCTAAAGACAAAAAAAGAAAAACAAATGCTTCCCAAATATGGACCATATCCATTTAAAAAATAAATAGCCTGACATTCAACCATTGTGCAATTTTAGGAAACTGTGGCAAAATGTACTCAACAGTTATCTGAACCTATACCCCAGCTTTACACCCATTTTCCCTGATAAGAGCTTTAGCTTCAAAAGTAGGAAATTTTATATATACTAGTCAAAGAGCAGAGAAAATCCATCCTCCTACATATCATGGGTTTCACCTACACAGCTAGTTATATGTGAATTTCCCTTACCTCTCTGAAATCTATTCTCTCAAATGAGGGCAGTAAAGCAAATCAATCATTCTTTCCTTTCTGTCATGCCTACGTACTGAAAAAAACATCCTTCTCTTTCCTTGCAGAGGCCATCTCTTGAATAACCAATAATTCTTTGGCCAATTATTCAAACTATAGTGCCCTTTATCTTTAATCTGTATGCAATAGTTCAGCTACTGGTGACCCCAGAGATGAGCTGCCCCTTTCCAGGGACATATAAATCCAGTAGTAGAACAATGTTGTAATGATGAACACACTTTGCCAGAGTATTTGTAGGTTTATGGTGATAAAATGATTATCTGAGCTTCTATTGATGCAAGACAGTTATAGTCAAGAGATCTGTTCAGCCCACTGAGATAACATCCGTGAGTCCATTGTATTCAAATCAACAAGAGCTTTTGGAAAACTGAGAGGGTACTCTTTTTGTCAAGAGATCAACATCATCTTTGTGAATCTGCATTATCAAGTACAGACATTAGTAGTTACTCTGCACAGAAACAGCTGAAATTTAGATAACCCAATAGTCCAAAGAGATTGGACTTGTTAAAGGTCAACAATGCCCCCGTGTTTCACCTCATCCTTTCACAACTCTATTTCTACTCCCCTTCATGCAGTCTTCTTTTCTTTTTCTGGAAAACCAAAGCTTCTCTCTCACTCCCATGCCTCATCTCCCTCCCAAGTCTTTGACTTTAATTGCTAACATCTCACTTCTTTCTTTTCCATAACTTGTGCCTCATTCTCTTCCTTTAAGTATTTTAAAGTAATATTTTCATTCAACTCATGCCTATTCCAAAGTTCATGTGTAACACAATATTATGCTGTTGGCAACAAGAGATATTGTCTTCTTTTAATAAATAAAGATGAAGACACAGGTTCAGACAGATATATTTTGCTCAAGTCGTCCCCATGTATAATGCTCTGATCTGGAATTAGAACTCTTTTCCCCTTATGATTCTGTCTTATCATAGCTGCCTCTCTCCATCTCAGACTGCTATGGCTGTACATCAAATCTCCTAAAATGTAAGAAAACTCACACACTAGAAAAAACAGATTATGTCTTCTAGACAGGTGGTCTGCTAATGCTGCAGAAAACTACAGACTAATCCTCTGAGCCTTGGAACTTTTGGGATGTGCTGTAAAGTATATCGTAATTAACCACAGAATCAAGAGATCAGTGTAAGCCATCAGAAGCGCAGTGCTGTACCAAGTATGGCACACTGTGGGCAAGCAGGTAAATTCACAGTGCTCACTCCAAAATGCAAATGTGCACCAACAGGCTTACCCAGCCTGAGGATCACTCTGTGACAAGCTGAGCGGTCAAATCTCACGTTTTTGTTTTTGTTTTTTTAATGACTGACTAAAATACTATCATTTTGGACTGTGACTGCAACTATGAAATTAAAATACATTTGCTCCTTGGAAGAAAAGCTATGACACATCCAGACAGTGTATTAAAATGCAAAGACACGATTTTGTCCACAAAGTTCCATATAGTCAAAGCTATGGTTTTCCCAGTAGTCAGGTACGGATGTGAGAACTGGTCCACAAAGAAGGTTGAGTGCTGAAAAATTGATGATTTCAAACTGTGGTGCTGGAAAAAGACTCTTGAGAGTCCCTTGGACAGCAAGGAGATCAAACCAGTCAATCCGAAAGGAAATCAACCCTGAATATTCACTGGAAGGACTGATGCTGAAGCCGCAGCATTGGTCACCTGATGCAAAGAGCTGAGTCATTGGAAAAGACCCTGATGCTGAGAAAGATTGAGGACAGGAGGTGAAGGGGACAACAGAGGATGAGATGGTTGGATGGCATCATCAACTCAATGGACCTAAGTTTGAGCAAACTGAGGGAGATGGTGAAGGACAGGGAAGCCTGGTGTGCGGCAGCCTAAGGCATCTCAAAGAGTCCAACATGACTTAGTGACTGAACAACAAAATATTTCAATGACCGCATGTCATTTGACACAAATGTGCATCCCATGATAATAAACCTAGATTACGGAAACAATTACCTGTAATCTTTTGTAAGCATTTTTCCACTCTGGAGTTACGATTTCATTGTTAAGGTTTGGCTGATCTCTGAAGTCCTCCACAGTTTCCACTGATACACATGTAAAATTAACTACACAATCTAGTAGTTTCCCATATAAAAGCTGAATTCACATGCTAGTAATTCTTTTCAACACTTCTGATTTATTTTGCAAAAGTTGGTTTAATTAGTAGAACTTCAAAATCACTCCCTGAAATCAGTTGTAAATTTTCTCATTTTCTTTGCTTGAGAAGTTGGTAAGAAAATTCATCATCAAGGCAAAAATCTAATGTCCAGATGAGTCCAAAACGAAGTACAAGGTTGTAGTTCATTTCACACAGAAGATATCATCATGTTCTTGCAAATATTGGGCTGCGCTATCTCCTACACCAATCATGCCGTGCTCCATTCTGGAAATGTACTAATCTTTCTAGAATGTTCTAAACTGCGTTTATACCAACTGCTGCATTTCACAGCAGCAGAACTGAAAGTACATCAATTCAGAAAAATCTCTTTTCCATCAGAATAAAAAATGTAAACAAATTTCCTTTTGACCACAATAATGAAGAAAAACATAGGCACGAAATGCTAAAGACTTGCAATTCAATTCTATGTGTCATCCGGCTTTTCCTGAAATGTCTGGTAGACGGAAAGACAACTTCAGAAGAATTTTTTTCTGAGCATTACAGTGATGCACATGCTAACACTTAATTTAAGGATGCAAAAGCCCCTGGTATTAATAGAAGGATCTTCATAAACAAAACAGTTTTTAAAAAATATGTGCAAACAGATAGCTGGTGGGAAGCTGATATATAGCACAGCAAACTAAGCTAGGTGCTCTGTGATGACCTAGAGGGATAGGATGGGGGGTCGTGGGAGGGAGACTCGAGAGGAAGGGGATATATGTATACATGTTGCCGATTCGTTTTGTTGTACAGCAGAAACTAACACAACACTGTAAAGTAATTATACTCCAATAAAAAATAAAGAGAATTTTAACAGATTGGGGAAAAATAAGGTACAGATTAATAGTCATAATGATTTGGAGTCTGAACAAATATCTGGACAAATCATTGCAAAAAGCAGGGGCAAGTTAAGAGGCATAGAAGGGTGTTTGTTTATTGGTTATCTATACTATCTTGTATCACGTGGTGGGTTTGGTTGTAGATTTAGTGACTAGTCACTGCGTTTCAGTACTTAACATGAAACATCTTGATCTATACAATCAGGTTACTCATCTTCCAAGATAATTCATTTGTTATATTTCACACTTGTATCTAAAAATGCTTGAAGTCAAACTGTACTTTTATTAAAAGAGAAACAAATATTTGGAAGCAAATTTTTAAGAGAGGCAAAATACAATAACATTCATAAAAATAATTACTTTGTATTGAGTGTTGACTAGGTACTGTTTGATTTTAATGCTTTACAAATATTAATTTACTTAATCCTCTCAAAAACTTTATAAGGTAAACAACACAGCCTCACAGAGGTAAATTTGCCTTTGATTATAAAGCTCTAGGGCTTCCCAGGTGGCTCAGTGGTCAAGAATCTGCCTACCAATGCAAGGAGACCAGGAGACACAGGTTCGATCCCTGGGTTGGGAAGATCTTCAGAGAAGGAAATGGCAACACAATACAGTACTCTTGCCTGGAGAATTCCATGGGCAGAGGAGCCTGCCAGGGCTACAGTCCATAAGGATCACAAAGAATCTGACACGATGGAGCATGCACACACATGCAAAACTTTAAGTAGCAGAACTGAATTTAAATTAAGACAACCAGTTCCACAGTTTATTTTAACCACAAAACAGCATGGCTTCTCTTTACCTGGTTGTATAAACTCCCTATTTTAAAGTGCAAAGGTACCCATTGGTACCACCATATATTTATGATCTTCAAACTTAGTGGAGACCTGGGAGGGCTTTGCCATCCTGGTGTGGTCACCCATTTTCCCTCTCCACAAGATTAATCAAAACTACTGATTTTCTTAGGTCCTCCACTCTATTTCTGCTCTTAACCTCATGTTGATAAGAACTCATACTTATCAGAGAAAATTTCTATCTCCACCATGAACAATCACAACTGTTTCATATTTCTGCAGACACACTCACCTCCTCAGAAAAGGAAACTCTAATGCAAATTTGAAGAAAACCTTCTACCTGGATTCTTGCTGTGAAAATCTTTCTCTTCTGGGATCCTGCTCTTTTAGTTACCTTTTCGACTTCCTAAATGTTCAGTCTTCCTCTCCCTACATCCTCAGCGTGTTCTCATCACATATATGATCTCTTTGCAGTTCATCTTTCTGCCATAGCTCCCTTTTCTCCTCCTTTCTTAGCCAACACTTTGAAAATATAATTGCTACTTACTGATTCCACTTCACTTTCTTTTCATATTCCCTCATTAGTTTTCTAGTTCTCTAATTCACTGGTAAAGGTCATGAATGATGTCATAATTACCAAATGTGATATGTTCTTGCTATCTAATCTTTACTTCCACCATGTGAAACTCAACCGCTTTTAATTTCAGGGCAATTCTTTTCTGGCTATGCTCCTCACTCCCTGACCCCTCCATCTAAAACTTAATGCGATGATTGCCCATGACAAACGTTTGAATGTTGACACTGCAGAATGTTATGTTTTTGTCCCTGTCATACCTCTAAACATTATTTTTACTAGACTGACCTCTCTCCAGCATTTCTAACCCATATACCTGACTGCTTACTACTTACAGAGCTTACTACTTCCTGACACTTAAACTCAACATGGCTTCTGGCAGCCAGCCTCCAAGGCAGTCCTATGATCCATGCCTGTGCAGTCCTCCTGCTATTCACACTGTCTCGACATTCTTCCCATATCAAATTGTGCTGACCTCACTAGGACTGTGCCGGAACGGCACATGTGGCTTATAGGCTGAATCATGAAAGACGTGTCTTTTTCCCTGATGTCCCTTGGATCATTGCTCTGAGAAGAACCAACTGCCATGTTGTGAGGACACTCAAGGAGCCCTGTGGAGAATCACACCAGCCACCTACCAAAAGCCACAAGGGTGAATCATCTTAGAAACAGATGCTCTAGCTTCAGTCAAGCCTTCAGATGACTGCAAGTCTATCCAACATCTTGAAGCAATCATGAAAGATCCTGAGTTATAACCACTCACCTAAGCTGCTTCCAAACTCCTAACTCAAAGAAAAGGTGAGACAATATAAACTTGTTATTTTAAGATGCTAAAACTGAAGATTGTTTGTTATGCAACAGAGAAGTCATCATACCCCACTTATGTATTCCTTTTTTCAATTATTGACAACAGTGTCCATTACATCATCCAAACCACACACCCTATGTTGCCACCAATTCATCGCCCCCCCACCCATTATTCCTCACCTCCAGCTGAGTTCCAGGTTTTCTGTGATCTCTGCTATAAATCTCTTGAATCCACCCCTCTATCAATAACTCTGATCAGTCCTGCCTTCTACAGTTTCTCCTAGGTTACATCAAGAGAGCTATTATTTCTATAATGTCTCTAACTCACTCTTTATCTTTAAATACAACTACTAGGCTTCCCTTGTGGCTCAGATGGTAAAGTGTCTGCCTACAATGCAGGAGACCTGGGTTTGATTCCTGGGTCGGGAAGTTCCCCTGGAGAAGGAAATGGCAACCCTCTCCAGTATTCTTGCCTGGAAAATCCCATGGATGGAGGAGTCTGGTAGGCTACATTCCATGAGGTCTCAAAGAGTCAGACACGACTGAGCGACTTCACTTCACTTCAGATAATACTCTCCAAAATCAGGCCCTTAAATGGTGTTCCATATGATGTAAGCCCACTTGCCTGCGACCTTATCTCTTCCCATGTCCTACAAAACCTAATTTCAAGTTCCATACTATTTTATTCTTTTAGAAGTTGTTGTGTTTTGTTTTGTTTTTTTTTTTTTGCCTCCTGCTAAAATGACTTGCTTCTCCTTTCCTCTCATTGTTCAGGCAATCATGACTTTGACAACTAAATTGGAGAGTCAATCCTTTAAACAATACCGCTGTATATATAATTGACAACTCCTTCCTTAAAACTACTGTGTTCTGTATACATCAGTGTACTTAAAAATGTTTTTAAAATTTGTTAGCTCATATGTCTGCCTTTCACTGCACTAAAATGTAGACTATGTCATTCTCATCTTTGTAGCTTCAAGGTACAGGAGAGGTTTTGTCATACACTGGGCACTCAATTATCACCTGAAAAAATAAATGAATGTTAACCAGTTCATTTCATTTCAAAAGAGACACTAAGCAATCCAATAGATATAAAAGAATAAAATATAAGGGAACATCTACTTACCAAGTATAGACATCATCTTAATTCAACAAAAATGTTTCATTCAGATCAATCTACATAAGAATAAGTAGAGTAAATACCTATTTTCAGCTAATTTACTATGACCATAAAAGATATCCCCACGTGCTTATTCCCCTAGGTTCACAACATGGAGGTAGCCTGGTAAGAATAAAATATGCTACAGTATTTTAGTTCAGTTTTCTTATGCTGTAGAGAATTGCTAAGAGAAAATAGTGCGTATGGAAAGAACTGGGTAGCCTTGAGTCTTTACAGACAATTACACTTTAATATTGTTCCACATATTCATGCTTGATCATTCATGTTCTACCAAGAAACACATTACTGCTAGCTAGAGCAGTATTAAGTCATTGACCCCTAGGAGTTCAGTCATGTTTTAAGGATCTCTCTATCAACAGAGGTCTCAATCAAACTTACTACTAAAACTGTCCATGATAAAATTTTAATAATGAAGTAATTTTAAATTACTTAATCCTTTAATAATGAAGTAATATTAAATTACTCAATCCCACTCAATCCTGTCCTACTTTCTGTGACCTCATAGAATGTAGCCCACTAGGCCACTCTGTCCATGGAATTCTCCAGGCAAGAATGACTGGAGTGGGTTGCCATTCCCTTCTCCAGGGGATTGTCCTAACCCAGGGATCAAACCTCGGCCTCCTGCATTGCACGCAGACTATTTACCATCTGAGACACAAGGGAAGACTCACAATTTCAATTAATCAACAACAGAGGAAATGCTTATAGGGTCATTTGTGAAAATACATTTTTATGTTACTACTTGTTATAGTTACTCATATTAAAGGTAAAATTTTTACAATTGTCATTAAAATGCATTTTTTTATAAAGGAACTGGAGATGGCACTCTGTGCATATTTTTCTAAACAGTAAAATAGTGTTCAAAGAATGCTAAACCTGCTGATGAGAGCAAGAGATCTATTTATTCCTTAAATGAGAATATTTTTTCCTGATTTAGATATTTTCATAATTAGTGGATAATATGAAATAAAGAAAAGGGGTCAACTAAGTTCTGAACAACTGGTAAAGGGCAGATGGGGATGAAACCTAAGGCATTATAAAAAATGAAAGCTAGAAAATATGTTTATTAGGGGTGGGAGGGAAGGAAGGAAATGACTGAGGAACACAAAAAGCTGGGTGAAAGAGGAAGGAAAATAACAGAAATAGATCAACCTGCTGGAGGATTCACTCATCTACTTCTCACTAAGAGGCAAGAGCAATTATAATTCTCATTTTATAGGTGAGGAAACTGAGGTATGAATCCAGCAAGCAGCTGGGTGGATTTCAGCAGTACTGATCACTGATGGCAGCCTTTGATTATATTGGGTTGGCCTAAACGTTTGTTCCAACAAACGTTTAGGCCAACTCCATTATACAAGGATTAATGCTACAAGCAGATATGTGTTAATAATTGGGCCATGATGTTGTGTTAGCTATGTCAAGAAAGCCACAATAAAGTGTATGTCTTATTTTCAGAATCTCAAACATTGCAAAGGAATACGTCCCAGAGTCCAAAAAACATCTCTCATCTCTCTGACAGGAAGAGATTTCCAGAATGTCAGCAATGTATTTTAATACCATCATCTTGGGCTTCTGATACATTCCTTTCTTTTTTTTTTTTTTAACTTACTTTCCCAGCAGAGCGTACAGTAGTGCCTTTTTTTTAACAGGCAAGCTGAGAGAGGTCAATGCAAGGAAAGAGCTTAGGCTTGCCTTATGTCCAAGTAGACAAGAAGAGCCAAGAAGTCTGGGAGTCACCAAAAGGAAAGAAGGGTCAGGAAAGGTTAATGCGTATGGTCTTCATGAACAAAGTAGTTGCCTGAGGTGAGATGGTTTGCTCTTAATCTCTTACTCTATGTGGGTGGCTTTGTATAATGTGTGCTGATTAAAATCAGGGTTTACTTCACAAGGGCCAAGTGAATAAAACCTACGAGGAAGCAAAAGCAAACCCGATTTCTGTAATGCCTGCCAGGACGGAAGTGGTGTGCAACATCTTTTACACTGTATGTATATTCTAAGGAGAAGAGGGTGTCAGTGGATGAGATGGTTGGATGGCATCACCGATGCAACGGACATAAACCTGGGCAAAGTTTAGGAGATGGTGAGTGACAGAGAAGCCTGGCGTGCCGCAGTTCATGGGGTCCAAGGACTAGGAGACTGAACGACAGCAACAGTCTAAGTCCTGTATGTGGCTCCTTTGACAGTTGTATGGTGCGCAGCCTCTAATTTAATGCTATTCTTTCCACATATATTGTAGTGCCCCCTTTTCAATGCTTCCACCAGACAGTTTTACCAAAGGACAGAGTACCTTTTTGGTTAAACGTTCACACCTAACAGAGAATTGGGTATGCCCAAGGCGACAGGTAATTGGAATCCAGGCAAAAATGGGGAGTTGTGGTTCAACAGACTAATAATCCCAGGTTAAAACCCCTGATGTACAAAATAACCTAGAATACATTCTCAAGTACAGATTTATTTTCTTTTCCTTTCCCCTCACCCCCCAGGTCCCTGGATGATTCTGGGAACTACTGCCTGATATAGGGTGCACAGGCAACTGGTAAGAGGTTTCCAAGTATCTGACTTCATCAGATATTCCCTCGTGGACACCATACATGCTGTACTCTTGGTGCTGTAATCTTCCTAACTTACTTGTAAGGACTCAGGATGCTGTTTGAGACAGCTGTTAGGGCTAATGACACTGGGAAAGTTAAATTCTTCTGTGTATAAGCTCTTATGAAAAAGATCCAGGAGGATAACAAAGAATGGTGTTTCTCCTTTGGCCTCCAGGAGGCCATGTTACTGAAGCTGCTCTCTTAGGTGCAAAGGGTGAATAAGAAGTGTATTAAGAATTCAAGTATACGCATCCCATGATGGAGCGGCTATACTCAGGGGGAGAAATGACACTCTTGATTTCTCTAAGCATACCACATTAAGGGCTTCTCTGCTGGCTCAGGCGGCAAAGAATCTGCCTGGAATACCAGAGACCCAGGTTCAATGCCTGAGTCAGGAAGATCCCCTAGAGAAGAAAATGGTAACCCACTCCAGTATTCTTACCTGGAAAATCCCATGGACAAAGGAGCCTGGGGGACTACAATACATGGGGTCACAAAGAGTGAGACACAGCTGAGCAACTAACACACACACCAAATGAAAGTAGTATTTATGCAGTGCCCCACTCTTTGGGGCATTCAAAAAGACTGGAAGATAGATGCTGCCTTCAGAGATCATACAGTCTAGTTATGTATTAACTAAAATATGTATTGGAAAATTGGGATAAATATCATATGTGTTCTTTTCCAATACAGAGTCTATGTTATTTTACTCCTTAAAATTGTAAAATAATTTAAAAACCATTCCTCCTTAATAATATAAAAAAGGACAAAAAACTTGTTAACATTTTGGTAAAGTTTATTCCATATTTCTGTCATAATATGGGTAATCGTTAAATTATTTGCATACTTACTATAAACCAGGTATTATATTTAAAAATTTATACCTATGACCTGTCTTTTAATGTTCATGGTTTCCTCATTTTATAAATCAGAAAACTGAAGAACAGAGAAACTATGTAATTTACTCAAATTTGCACAACTGATATGAGGGGAATCCAGAATTACAATTTTGGCAGCCTGACTCCAAAGTCCACACACTCAATCACAATCTCCCAATGTATGCCCCTTTCCCCACCGGTAACCATAAGTTTGTTTTCTAGTAATAAAAGCCTTCTGTATAGCACAGAGAATGCTAATTAATACTGCGTAACGACCTATATGGGAAACAAATCTAAAAAAATTGAATATATGTATAACTGATGGATTTTGCTATACAACTGAGACTAATACATTACTGTAAATCATGTATAATAAATATTGTTTTTAAAAAGACCACATACTCAAAAATTACACTATATGGCCTCAAGATTTGTCATTTAAAAAGAGCTATCCATATGTAAAGTTCTACTAACTTAGCCTACATTATATATTGGAAGCTTTCTTCTTTTACCTAACAGCTCATTACATTATGAACATCATTCCAGGTCAATAAGTATAGATCTAAATCAGCATTTTAAATTTATGCTAGAAATAGTCTGTAATTTTAAACACATCACATAAACTATTTTATTGGCTCTATGTTAATTAAATTTAATTCAATTCAATAAACACTTATGGAGAGTCTGTTAGTCATGGCACTAGAAGAAATGATCTATCTAATCACTGTTCCCAATAGTTCTCAACTATCTTAGAATTTATGTAGTGCACATCTCCCATCCTCACAGGATATACCTCTCATGTCCTGGGCCTATATTCAAGGAGATTTTGTAGATAGTCAGTGAATCTGGGGTAGCATTGAAAATCAACTCAGGTAATTTTAGGAAAAGTTTAGAGATTATCTGTAACCTAGCTCATCTCACCTGTGAGTAACCAACAGTGTATTACAGTAACTTCTAACACTAGGGTCATTCAGTATCTCGCAGGCCAGAATAACCTCGCTGTTTCAGAAAGAATAAGACAAGGCTTCCAGTGAAAGATTGGCTGGTTAGGAAATCCATCACATTTTATTGTCCCATTGAATTATGATGTGTCATCCTTCATCTCTTTGTAATGCTTGCACGCTGGCTCATAATATTCTGTCAGTGATCAGTCCCTCAATTGTTTAACCCATTCTACCTGTTTTTGCTAAATGCGGAAAAATGAAAAGTCTCTGCCAAGAGGAAGGTAGAACAATAATGGAGAAAGGTTGGTGGTTGCCAGAGAGACTTAATGTTAAAAACCATGTTGATAGTGGGAAGTAAATGAGGGTACTGCTTGAAGAATTTAGTTGGAATCCCATCCCAGCTCAAATATTGAATTCCTGTTTATTCTTTTACCTTTTCATGTTTATAATTTTATGTTTTCTATTGATAAATTATTTACCTTTTTGGGGGGTAATATCCCATGTCTTTGGGACAATACTGGTACCCTACAGGGCCTTTATGGAGATTATGTGAATTGAGTCTTGAAAGCTCTCCAAAATGTGCCCGACACATAGTTAAGGGCTCACTACATGCTAACTTTATTACCTTAAACAGTATTAAATTGTTTACCAATTTTGAATCAGTCCATTGTTCCATGTCTGGTTC
Source organism: Ovis canadensis (assembly GCF_042477335.2). Taxonomy (NCBI): domain Eukaryota; kingdom Metazoa; phylum Chordata; class Mammalia; order Artiodactyla; family Bovidae; genus Ovis; species Ovis canadensis. The sequence goes on from NC_091245.1 coordinate 186,013,077, forward strand.
TGTTACTTCTTGACCCACATACAGATTTCTCAGGAGACAGGTGAGGTAGTCTGGTATTCTCATCTCTTTTAAGAATTTTCCACAGTTTGTTGTGATCCATACAGTCAAAGGCTTTAGCATATTCAATGAAGCACATGTTTTTCTGGAATTCTCTTACTTTCTCCATGATCCAACAAATGTCAGCAATTTGATTTCTGGTTCTTTTGCCCTTCCTAAATCCAGCTTGTACATCTGGAACTTCTCAGTTCGTGTATTGCTGATGCCTAGCTTTAAATATTTTGAACATAACCTTACTAGAATGTGAAATAAGCTCAACTGTAAGGTAGTTTGAACATTCTTTGGCATTGCCTTTCTTTGGGATTGGAATGAAAACTGACCTTTTCCAGTCCTGTGGCCACTGCTGAGTTATCCACATTTGCTGGCATATTGAGTACAGCACTTTCACAGCATCATGTTTTAGGATTTTAAATAGCTCAGCTGGAATTCCGTCACCTCAGCTAGCTTTGTTCACAGGAATGCTTCCTAAGGCCCACCTGACTTCACACTCCAGCACGTCTGGCTCTAGCTGAGCAACCACACCATCGTAGTTATCTGGGTCATTAAGACTTTTTCTTCTACAGTTCAGTGTATTCTTGCCACCTCTTCTCAATCTCTTCTGCTTCTGTTAGGTCCTTACTGTTAGGTCCTTTTCTGTCCTTTACCATTTCCATCCTTGCATGAAATGTTCCCTTGGTATCTTTGATTTTCTTGAAGAGATCTCTAGTCTTTCCCATTCTATCATTTTCCTCTACTTTCTTTGCATTGTTCATTGAAGAAGGTCTTCTTACCTCTTACCTTTCCTTGCCCTTCTCTGGAATTCTATATTCAGTTGGATATATTTTTACTGTTCTCCCTTGCTTTTCGCTTCTCTTTTTTCCTCAGCTTTGTAAAGCCTCTTCAGATAACCACTGTGCCTTCTTGTATTTCTTTTTCTTTCTGATGGCTTTGGTCACTGCCTGCTTGTACAATGTTACCAACTTCTGTCCATAGTTCAGGCACTCTGCCTACCAGATCTAATGCCTTGAAACTATTCAGCATCTCCAGTGTACAATCATAAGAGATTCGCTTTAGGTCATACCTGAATGGCCTCGTGGTTTTCTTTCTTGCCAAATATTAAATTCTGAAATGAAACTAATTAAAACGAAAGACATAAATAGCTTCAGTCAAGCATGTTCATCTGCTCATAGGATATTTCCACTTGGATATCCCAAAATTGTAGAAAAATAAATATGTTTAAGACTTTAAAATTCATGTCTTCAGTCCCTTTTCCACTATTTACCTTAATTTCTATGATTATTTTTACATTTCATCCTTTTATTCTTAACTCTGTTCATATCAGCTCATTATGCTCATCTCTTCCTCTTCCAAAGCTGTTCACACATGCCAATTGAGAATCTCTGTTCTGTGTCGAACAAATTCTTTTACATTTTTGATTAAGACCATTTCTTATTCTTGATATATATGGCTTAACCAAAATTACCAAGATTGCCATTTGTTCTTCTCCTGGTCTCCCCACCTCTACCCCCTACTGAAGGGCTGAGATGAGGGATCTCCTTATTCTCTGCTCTCCAATGGGCTTCAAATCCACTTTCTATTTTCACCATCTTTGAGGTTCCCTTTCTCCTCTTGTTGGTAATCATTTGCCTCCAGACAATACACTGGCTCACAGTTCCTCAATGTCCAACAGATGCCCTGGCATCATATTTCTTCAACTCTGGAATCTATCAGTGGTATCATTCCTTATCTTTTATTATCACTTGAAACCAGAATCTCAAATCTGATATTCTCTCTCCCTCAGTCACACAGTAGATTTTCTTTTATATCATTTATTTTCCATATACTTTGCTAAGAACTGAAGACATAATGAAAAATACATCATAGTCTTTCCCTACCAGGTCCAGTTCCATCCTTCCTTCTTTCCCTTTCCCAAGGAATGCACATTTCATCCTCATCATACCTTCTAGTCTAACAACCCTCATTATTCTACCAGTCCATTGGTATGATTCTGCCTTAGCTGACTGAATTATATCTATGACCGAACATTTCAGAAGTCAACAATACCCTCAAAAGAAGGCCCTGGACTCTGCAACATATCCATCTGCTAATACACCCTGAGTTATTCTCATAGATCTATAACATCCCAAGTGTTGCGGGAAGAGTATGCAAAAACATTCTGATGTAATATATTTTACAGTTCATTTTTTGGCTTGGCGATTCTATTATACATCCTTCATTTGAATATTAAAGGCAAAAAAGCACAGGAGTGTAAGATTAAATAGTTGGCAGTAGAATATATGACCATGGCTTTGTGCCTCATACAACACAGGGGCCGGAGCCCTAGAACTGGGGCACAGGACAAAGCTGAACTGGCAGCCAGAGTAATGTGACTCTGAATCACCTAGGTGAATAAATTGAAGCTTCATAAATTTCTCCTCCCTGGAGTGAGAACTGTCCCACAATCTGGTTTAGGGTAAACTGACATTTTGAGGTGGGTAATGCCGAGTATTTCGTCGTAATCTAATCTCTTCCAGCCCACAAGAGTCCATATGGCTCTCTTTAATTCTAATTTTGGCTTTAAGTACATACCACCTCTTATCATTATGCACTGTTTCAAAAGATTATCACTTTTATTCTTATATAATCTATGAACTTCTGGAAAGCAGGCTCTGTAATTCACACTGCTTTTTTATTCTTCTCCATTCCCAGCTATAAAGAGTATGAAGTCAACATGCATCTAGTGAGTGATAGGACAAATTGGACGAACAGAATGAACAAAACTCTAAATATGGCTCCATCTGTTTTCATTTAAATGAATCCCTACATTATCTCAGGCTTCCTTTGTGGCCAAGCTGGTAAAGAATCTGCCTGCAATGCAGGAGACCTGGGTTCGATCCCTGGGTTGGGAAGATCCCCTGGAGAAGGGAAAGGCTCCAGTATTCTAGTCTGGAAAATTCCACGGATTGCATAGTCCATGGGGTCACAAAGAGTCAGACACGACCGAGCGACTTTAACTTCACATTATTTCACTCTTGTCAGTGAATCTATGCATTTCTGCTAATAATATATTTGAAAATAGATCACTCTTAGAGAAGGAAAAAAAAAACCTATGTGCAGGTTGTATGTTGAAACATAATATACTTCAATAAAACTATAAATAGCCAAAACTATTATTGAGAAACATGGAGAAATGGTTGACATGTAAGTAGTGAAATTCTCCAACATACATGTGGAAATTATTGACACTGTGTCATTACCGAGGTCACTATTCCTCCAATATTTTGAATTCAGGAAGCAATGTTTTCTCACAATACGCTTCTCCTCACTGTGAACTCAAGCACAGGCACATTAATGATCTCCATTAGTCCTCTACAGCCGAACATTATATTTGATTTCCTAGTCATCTTTTCATTTGCATCTTATACGTTTCATATTGAAAGCAGGTGTAAGTCTGAAATAACATTCTCAAACCTGGGGAATATTTCCTTCTTTCATTAGCAGATGCCTCCATCACCTGGACTCCAACAAAATCATGGAACATAATCAATTATTCCTCCCAACCAGCATTTCTATCCAAGAGTTCAGTTACTATGTACAGTTAATACCTGGAGTGTGTGAGATCATTTCACTATAACATTTAAATAAATTAAATCTGACCAAATGTGATACTCTATAAAAGGAACAAGAAACAACTTAAATTCAATTTTGACTACAGTAGACCATCTGAAAACAAACTGGCAGTCTATGTATTTTCCATATGGCGCTTTTTTTTTGTAATTCTTAACATGTTTCAATGAAGTTTGGTAGATGTGCAGCTGCCATGGCAGTTCCATACTCTGAGAAATATTAATATCACGATCAAAGAACCATCAGTTTCCTGTATTATATAGACACACATGACATTAGGAATATATCAAGGAGTCATCAGTTGATACTATTGTCTTGGCTACACTTAATAATTAGTGTTTAGGATGAATCAGTCATCTACGTGGAAATAAGACAAATTCACTGGTTCTCTGGGTAAAGGGATTAGAAAGTTGGTTATTAATGCTTTAGATTACATGAAACTTAGTAGAAATTAAATTAAAAAAAAAAAAAAACATAGACTGGAACTCAAAGTTACCAGTGTGTCCTCCTGACAAAACTCTGTTAGCCTCCTTCCTGCTTCATTTTGTGCTCCAAGGCCAAACTTGTCTGTTACTATAGGTATCTACTAACTTCCTACTTTTGTATTCCATTCAACAATCTCAAATATTCAGTAGATATCACTCTAATGGCAAAGCAAAGAGAAACTAAACATCCTCTTGATGAGGAGGAAAAGGAGAGTGAAAAAACTAGCTTAAACCTCAACATTCAGAAAACTAACATTATGGGATCTGCTCTATCACTTCACGGCAAATAGAAGGGGAAAAAGTGGAAACAGTGGCAGATTTTATTTTCCTGGGCTCCAGAATCACTGCAGATCGTGACTGAGCCATGAAATTTAAAGATGCTTGCTCTTTGAAGGAAAGCTACAGTCATGTTTGACTCTTTTGCAACCCCATGGACTGCAGCCCATCAGGCTCCTCTGTCCATGGGATTTTCCAGGCAAGAATACTGGAGTGGGCTGTCATTTCCTTCTCCAAGGGCTCTTCCTGACCCAGGAATCGAACACATGTCTCCTGCACTGCCAGTGGATTCTTTAATACTGAGCCGCCAGGGAAGTCCTTGACAACCTAGACAGCTTATTAAAAAGCAGAGACATTACTTTGCTGACAAAGGTCCATATAGTCAAAGCTATGGTTTTCTCCAGTTAGTCAAGTATGGAAGTGAAAGTTGGACCATAAAGAAGGCTGAGTGCTGAACAATCAATTGATGTTTTTGAATTGTGGTGCTGGAGAAGACTTTTGAGAGGCCCTTGGAGAGCAAGGAGATCAAACCAGTCAATCCTAAACAAAATCAACCCTGAATATTCATTGGAAGAACTGATGCTGAAGCTGAAGTTCCAAAATTTTGGCTACCTGATGTGAAGGGCACACTCATTGGAAAAGACCCTGATGCAGGGAAAGATTGAGGGCAGGAGGAGAAGAGGGTGACAGAAGATGAGATGATTGGATGGCATTACAGACTCGATGGACATGAGTTTGAGCAGACTCTGGGAGATAGTGAAGGACAGGGAAGCATGGCGTGCTGCAGTCCATGGGGTGACAAAAAGTCAGACATGACTTAATGACTGAACAGCAACAACACTGTTTATAAACGAAAATAAACTAAAGAAATAATGGAAAGACAAAACATGCAAGTACAGAAGTCAAAATTATTAGTCAAATAGCAATGCAGTCAAACATACTCATTAAAGAATTATATACCTGACATCTACTGAATATAGATATTTGATGTAGAAAAAGTGATGATGCATGACTGGAGGGCTAAGGCTTAAGAAACCTGACACTCACAGTTCTACCATAGCCCGGATAGCATACAGGCCAGATTTGTCCTACACAATAAAAGACAAAATATAATTTAGGAAAACAGAGATATGAGGATAACATTCACTGGAAATATTTGAGGAAAAATGTGAGACTGGGATTATTCATCCTCCAATTAAATACAAATATATGTGGGGTTTTAAATTTTTTTTTTGTAAGAATGGTGATGAGCAGTTGTTTTCCATTACAAAGACAGAACATGAGAAAATACATCCAAATTTAAGCAGAAATGATCTAAGAGCATTGTAATATTTCCCTGAAAAAAAAATCAGTATATATTATGAAAACCTAAGATTTATTCTTCTTCCACAGATACCATTAAAGACAGGAAAGATGGTTGCTTCCTTGAGATGGAAAAGAATAACTGATTAAAGATTTTAGTGTGTCTAAATCTCTTTGCTTTAGGTCTAGAGAAATAATACGTTGAAAGGACTGGTCAAAAGCTGAATGAGAAGTCTAAATACTTTTGGACAGGAGGCTACTAAGTAAACAAGATGTCCTATGAAATTTTCACCTTTAGGCCTCCAAGACATGAATCAGGTGATGTGATAAGTACAAACAGGTGACTTGTAAGTGCTAAGTGTGTAAAAAAGACAAGATTAAAGAGCCTTCTGACAATGGTATGGCAAGCCATTCCCCACCTGCAGAGTCAAACATGGTACACTGAGGCTCCTCCACCTTAATTAAATAAAGAATGGCACTGGGAAATGTTGGCTACATGCTGCTGACAGCTTCTGAGTGAACTGGCATCTTGCCTGCTGCTACTGACAGATAATTTTTTTCTCCAGGGACTCTTCACTAAGACTGGCAATTAAAACTGTTGGAAAGCAATCCAACATGGGAGACCCTGTCTCCTAATTACAATCTTCCTTTCTTTCCTTGGTGGGACCCCTACAGGGGTTAAAAAGATACTTATCTTACTCAAGAAGTCCACTGTGAACACATGGAGTGTACTTGTAAAGATTAAAGCTTGAACTGCACTAGTTTTCTGAATGTTATTGCAATGATATATACGATTACCCTACGCCCATACCTGTATATTATCACCTTGCTTATTTAACTTATATGCAAAGTACATCATGTGAAATGTTGGATTGGATGAAGCACAAGCTGGAATCAAGACTGCAGGGAGAAATATCAATAATCTCAGATAGTGAAGAAGAACTAAAGAGCTTTTTGATGAAAGTGAAAGAGGTGGGTGAAAAAGTTGGCTTAAAATTCAACATTTAAAAAACTAGGATCGTGGCATCCAGTCTCATCATTTCATGGCAAACAGATGGGGAAACTATGGAATCACGGACAGACTTTATGTTCTTGGGCTCCAAAATCACTGCAGATGATGACTGCAACCATGAAATTAAAGGACATTTGCTCCTTGGAAGAAAAGCTATGGCCAACCAGCATGTTAAAAAGGAGACATATTACTTTGCTACCAAAGGTCTGTCTAGTCAAAGCTATGGTTTTTCCAGTGATCATGTATGGATGTGAGAGTTGGACCATAAAGAAAACTGAGTGCCGAAGAATTGATGCTTTTGAATTGTGGTACTGGAGAAGACTCTTGAGAGTCCCTTGGACTGCAAGGAGATCAAACCAGTCCATCCTAAAGGAAATCAGTCCTGAATATTCATTGGAAGGACTGGTGCTGAAACTGAAACTCCAATACTTTGGCCACCTGATGTGAAGAACTGACTCACTGGAAAAAACTTATGCTGGGAAAGATTCAAAGCAGGAGGAGAAGGGGATGACACAGGATGAAATGGTTGGATGGCATCACTGATTCGATGGACATGAGTTTGAGCAAGCTCCAAGAGTTGGTGATGGACAGGGAAGCCTGGCATGCTGCAATCCATGGGGTCACAATGAGTTGGACACGACTGAGCAACTGAAATGAACTATGCCCTCACTATCTGATAAGGGGGCACTCCAGTTTGGAGGTGCACTCTAACAGAAGTTATTGAAATAAGAATTACAAGCCATTAATTCCACAGGCAATGGAATTAATTGCAGAGCTGCTCATTTTTCAAAATAATGGAATGGAGTAGAAAACATAAAAAGGCATCACGTATTGTAAGGCTAGGCATCACTGTGAAGTGGTTCCTTCACCTCTACATTTATAGGGGGTGTGGACGTAGGTGTGACTGTAGCGGGCCATGACATAAAACATGGGTTCTGGTACCTAGTATGAAATACACTGCTCTAAGAAATTATTAGGGTCTTCAAATTAAGGGGACATCTCGGCAGCTCTACAACACTAAACAGTCATGGGAATAAACAAAATTGTCAAACACCAGATGTTTCTAAAACATCTGGACACTTCACAGCATGTAGACAAAATATCTGAACGTCTAATTGTCTGTTCCCCTTCTCTTCTGGATGTTTACTTTAATAAAACAGAGCCACAAGTTGTGCCTCAGAGATGTCAATTCTAGCAACAATTTCATTTACATCTTAAAGTACAAAGTATGCTCATTAAATTTCCTATGCTACTAAACTGCTTTCTCCCCTGAATAGGAGAGATTTAAACACAAGAAATTTCCTTAATTTAAAAGGAAATTGTATTAAATAAGTTATTTAAAGTCAAAGAGGATTTTAAAAATATACAAGTAACCACAGTTGGAGCTAATAAACACAATAGGGTATTATTTACAAATGAAAATGATATTGTGAGGGCAATAAGTGGAAAATGAGAAGAAATCATCTGACTCCCTTCAGTATCTATCTGTTCCATTTCAATTAGGGTAGTGTCTCATGGTGGTCTCCCTCACATCAAGTTATAAGTAAGTATGTCAATCTATGAGTTAAGATCAAGATGTAAGAGGGGCATGCTGAGATATAGGCTTAATACTAACAATCATGATTAGATAAATCATGATAGATAGCTATGTTCCTAAGAGAACACTTCTTTAAATAAGTGACAATTTCAACAAAGAAAAGGCTACTAAGGGAAAAATAGAGTCTCAAACAGTCATTGTCCAGATTATAATGATGTTTTTTGTTATAATTCTTGACAAAATTTGGGGAAAAGTAAAATAAGAACTTCTCATTCTCATGTCTTCAGCATGTAATTTATTGCAATTCCAAGTTATTAATTTCAGCGTCATTTCTAATTTCTGAAAAGTGAATCTATGAAAAATAAGAAAAAATAAGAACTCTTTTACTTAGTTCTTGAAGTATACTTTTCATGCAGCCCCCTCACGAGTGGTCCAAGGAGGTTGAAAGATGAGTTTACATCATCCCAGGAATTTCCATGGGGACTCTACAACAGATCAGTGGAGTAAGTGTGATGTTCAACAAGGAAAAATTTTGGCTAAGCTAGAAGTTTATTTTCATAGACTCTTGTTGAGCTGTGCCTGAGCATAAACCATGAAATGCCAGAACTGAATAGATACAAGAACAGCAACAACAAAAACCAAAACAAGAAGAACTCCCAATAAAAATAGGAGTAGTCATTGCTGTTGTATAAACCTTCCTTAATTTTAGATTCAGATAAAAAACATAACAGGGAAGTTGCCTTAGTAGTTAAAAAATTTGGATGAATTATAAGACCTCTTCCTGGATGTTCCAGATTAATTATATGGCTAGTCTAGTCTTCTAGGTTATTGGGTACTTGTGAGATTTTACACACTCATCTTGTCAAGATCTACTAGACACATTAGATTTGAGATAGACATGTTGCCCTGTTCCATGTAGATGTTTGACATGATTTGACTTGCAAGTTTTAATACACAAACAATTCTAGAATGGTCTAGTTATACTAAAGAAGAAGTATAAGATTCACCTGGGAAAACTTCATGAGACAACATTTTCTAACGCCAAGGGAAATATGAACATGCTTTTTAAAAATTAACCTTTGAATAGACTTTCTACTAAGATGGGAAAACAAAAGTTTTTGAGCTGAAGCAAAGCAGATGAAGCTTAAGACTTTTAGGAAATGACCTCTATAGAGAAACACTGCTACTAATGGCTACTCCTGTGCCTCCTTCTATCCATTTGCCTAGGAACACTCTCCAGAGTCCTGCCACTAGGTTTATTCATATCCTGAGGCTATCGTAGAAGGAAAGTTTTATTGCACTTTCTGTGTAAATAAAATAAATCTTAAGAGAGACTGAGTAAGCATGTGTTCTAATGAGCATTCAGGTCAATTTTTATTCTATCTGGACTTGTTTTTCTATTTCTTTAACAAAAATGAAAGAGAAAGGCAAGAAAAAATTTAACTGAGTAGAAAAACACTTGGGATAGATAAAGCTTGGCAGTATCCCAAGGGGCAGTATTTTCTATAGAATAGTTCTGTCTCACGTGACACTTTCCAAGCTATTTTATTATCAGCACTAAAAGCCAGCCAAAGGCAGCTGCTCCTTCTAAGACCCCAGCATTTTCTATTCAACCTCCCACCTCCAGACCACCCTGCTGCAGGCCATAGAAAGAAATGAGTATGTCAGGCAATAGCCCAGTGACCTGGAACGTATGTGGGTCTCAGAAGGCAGCTCCATCTTCATGCACAAGTGCAACATGTTCCCTGGATAGAGATCCACTTTCCTCCTTCAGGGAGAGGTGAGAAATGACTACCATTTCTCAATTTGTTTCTGCAAATTTGCCCCAGGGCTTCCCTTGTGGCTCAGCTGGTAAAAAAAAAAAAAAAAAAAATTCGCCTGTGATTCGGGAGACCTAGGTTCGATCCCTGGGTTGGGAAAATACCCTGGAGAAGGGAAAGGTTACCCATCCCAGTATTCTGTCATAGAGAATTCCATGGGGGGGTTGCAAAGAGTTGGACATGACTGAGCAACTTTCACTTTCAACCTGAATGTACCTGGATTGCAATTTTTGTTTTAATTTTATTGCCAGTAAATTCATAAAAAACCACAGAAATTCCTAATAAGCCCAGGTATCTAAGGGAGAACATAAAAGTTCGACAACTAAAAAAAAAAAAAAAAAGAAAAACTGTTTCAAAGTCCTGTGCACACTGCCAGGCAAAGCGATACCTATTCAGACCTCATGTGAGATGGTGTTTTATTCCACTGTCTACAACAGAACTTGACTTGTCTGATTCAGGGTAGAAGGCAATTGACCACCAACAGGGATATCTTCAGAGGAGATCTGTGACGTGCATTGGCTTTCCAAAAGCAATAAAAAATGACCCATGCTGAGAACTGCTTTCCTGACTTCTACAAGAAACAAGGAAAAAGTTAATTCTGCATGATGGAAAGAGAGAAAAGCACCTGCTGCTCCAGAGGACAAGACTGGCTGCAAACCCCAGTGGACCTGTGGGTTCTATAAAGGACAACAGCTTCTACTTTCTACCATCCTTCCCTGTCTCCACTTCCTCTCTTCCACCAAAATGTGCAGCTGCCGAAGCCCAGAGTCAACTGTGACAAGGGCAGACACCAAGAACAACAGGGACAGCAAAAATATGTTAATGATGCTCTCAATACTGCCAGTTCTTCAATCCATTCAATTATCTGTACTTTTTCTCCTGATTTCCATCACTTCAGGGCGTTATTTATCAAGTGCTCCATAATTAATCAGGCACCAAGCCTGACTGTGCTAATGAGACTCTATTTACAGCACCCCTCCCCCAAGTTATTCTCCACCCAGAATCCTCACTCCTACTGTATAAAGCTTCTTTCTCGTTCTCATTCTCCTTCTTACAGTGGCCTTGGGGCTTTTGAAATGATCCCCAACAACCAGAAGAGCTCCTCCTGACAGTTTTAAGGAGAATTAACATATAAGCATATCAGTTCTGCACCAGTTATCCATCATTACTCCCCTGAAGATAGGAACTTGCTCTGTTCATAGTGAGTGACTCATAAGTCCAACATCCTTCACATTTTCCTTTCCCATTTTCTCCATCCCACCTCACTTAAAGCTCTATCTGTGATCCACAGTTCCACCACTATCGCTCTTTATATTTTTATTCAACTTTGGATTACTTTTCTTTTCTTTTCCACTTCCTCATAGTCACAAATTTGCAAATATTCATTCTGTTGTCCCCTGCCTTTTAGTTCGCCTATATAGATATTATTTTTCATTCTATCTATGAGAAAATATTTGAGGATTTGTAATTCTTCTTTCTCAGTTCTTTGTAGAAGCTTTTCCTGAGTTATTGAAACAGAATCTACCAGGGATAAAAACAGAAATAAAGAAATGCAAGTGGACGTTAATTCATGACTATTGTTTTGAATTCTCTCTAACTGAGGTGAAAGCAACACAAACAGTGGAAATATTTGGGATACATTAAGAGTTGGGACTAGAGAAAGTAGTGATGTCAAGATGTGTATCTGGAATCTGGAAATTAACCTGAAGAAAAAAGAAAGGGCAGGTACTTAGGGAAACAACTAAAGAACAAGCGGCTGAGAACCAAACTTGGGATATGAAGACATCTAGTAGGTAAAGCAGGCTAGAACTAGAGGAAGCAGAAAGACAGTAAGAGAACCCGAATGGAAAAGTACATTATCATAGAAGCCCAAGTAAAAGCAATCATTGGGACGGTACACAAATATTCTCTCTCTCCTTTTAAGCATAGACAGTATTGTCTTCCTGCCCACTTAAAGTTAGGAATGATCAAGTAATTTGACTTGTTCAATAAAATGTGAACAGGTTTAAAGTGTGTCACTTCTGGCTAGAAACAGCACGCACTTGCAATGCTAAGTCGTTTCAGTCATGTCTGACTCTTTCTGACCCTATGGACTTTATCTCGTCAGGCTCCTCTGTCCATGGGATTCTCCAGGCAAGAATACTGGAGTGAGCTGCCATGCCCTCGTCAGGCATCTGTCCAACCCAAGGATCGAACTCAAGTCTCTTTATGTCTCCTGCACTGGCAGGCAGGTTATTTACTAATAGCACCACTGGGAAGCCCAATAAGCAGTATAGGGCTTGTCAAAATTCTTTCCTCCTGCTATAGTGACTATGGAGATTATTAAGATCATGATACACATCCTCAATTAGCCTGGGTTCTAGATTGATTATAACGTGAAGAGTGCACCAATCTCTAGTTCATATTGGACATGCAGCATCAGTTCAGTTCAGTTGCTCAGTTGTGTCCGACTCTTTGAGACCCCATGAATGGCAGCATGCCAGGCCTCCCTGTCCATCACTAACTCCCGGAGTTCACTCAAACTCACGTCCATCGAGTCGGTGATGCCATCCAGCCATCTCATCCTCTGTCGTCCCCTTCTCCGCCTGCCCCCAATCCCTCCCAGCATCAGAGTCTTTTCCAATGAGTCAGCTCTTCACATGAGGTGGCCAAAGTACTGGAGTTTCAGCTTTAGCATCATTCCTTCAAGAGAATACCCAGGACTGATCTCCTTTAGAATGGACTGGCTGGATCTCCTCGCAGTCCAAGGGACTCTCTTGAGAGTCTTCTCCAATACCACAGTTCAAAAGCATCAATTCTTTAGCACTCAGCCTTCTTGACAGTCCAACTCTCACATCCATACATGACCACTGGAAAAACCATAGCCTTGACTAGATGGACCTTTGTTGGCAAAGTAATGTCTTTGCTTTTCAATATGCTATCTGGGTTGGCCATAACTTTCCTTCCAAGGAGTAAGCGTCTTTTAATTTCATGGCTGCAGTCACCATCTGCAGTGATTTCGGAGCCCAAAAAAATAAAGTCTGACACTGTTTCCACTGTTTCCCCAAGAAGTGATGGGACCAGATGCCATAATCTTCGTTTTCTGAATGTTGAGCTTTAAGCCAACTTTTCCACTCTCCTCTTTCACTCTCATCAAAAGGCTTTTTACTTCCTTTTCACTTTCTGCCATAAGGGTGGTGTCATCTGCATATCTGAGGTATTGATATTTCTCCCAGCAATCTTAATTCCAGCTTGCAGCATAAGTGCGAGGAAAATTAAGCATTCTTTATACCCCTTGTATAAGGTCTTGTGGACGTTACCTGCTCTATAAAACCTCAAACAGAGATCAATTCTGCAGTCCAATATTTTCTGTTTCTACATTCAGGTAGCTGAGCACTACTAGGTAAAATAAGTACTCACATCACTACAACTCCTCAATCTCCCAAATCAGTGAGAACTCAACAACACTTTTATCTGAACTCAGATAGTCCCCCCTCCCCATTTCCACAACTTTTCCAAATTTCAATCATTCTTCTCTAAATCCCTATGTAGTCTCAGAAGAGCAAATGGTCTCCTGAATCAACAAGAGCACTAAGATTGTAAGATACATTCTTCTGTGTATTTCCACTTGCCCTCTTTGACCTGCTTAAATCCACCCATACTCATCCCTATCTTCTTTCTTGCAATGTTCTAGAATGAGGTGTCCTTATTTCTGAGTAAGTATTCCCTTCACCTAAACCACTAAGCACTGCCTTTTCTGGGACCTTACCCCACTACAAGTCTTTCTCTTCCCATCACATTTGATTTGTTACTCTTAACTGATTCCTTCCCTCTTTGGCCTATGAATCTGCCATAAACACTGCTTGAAATTAAACCTCCCTCTAGTTTTCATCAACTCCATTTCATTCATAGAAGAGACACAGGCTTGCTCCTAAACCCACTATAATCATACACCTACCATTCTACTGCACATGATTCTTACTGGAATCATTAAAGACCAAATGATTGACAATTATATGTACATAATTAATTAAATGTCTCATTTTTTGTTGCAGTTAAAACTAATAAAATATTTATTGAGATTCTCTGGTCTCTTGGTGTCTGACTCTACATTATCATTGTTCTCCATGTGCCATCGTCCATTCTCTTTTTTATCATACTGATTATAATATGAAGAAAGCTGTTGATGATCTCTAGAGTTCCCTTCTTGGCCCAGTGTTGTCATTCTGCAAAATCTCCATCAATGATTTCATCTGTCCACATGATTTCAACATTGCCAGGATGCTGATGACTTCTAAACCTAAATCTCTCGTTCCAAATCTTTTCCTTGAGACTGAAATCCATGATCACCCAATATTCTACAGAGACCTCAAAGACAGTATGTCCAAAACTTAAATCATTTTTTCTTCCTAAACCCATTCTTCTTCTCATATTCTCTAATTTAATGGAATTACCATCTATCCATTGACCCAAGACAAAATCCAAGAGTGATTCCAGTTTTTACCTAGTTTGCAAGGTATACCCTGCTTTTACTGCTTAGGGGTCTTAATTTTAGTGCATGCTAGCCTGATATGCTACTGCAAATCTCTCCTTCAATTCTGATGGAAAACTTTGCTGGGTAGAACATTCTTGCCTGGCAGCTTTTTTTTTTTCCTTTCAGCACTTGAACTATATCCATCCCACTTCCTTCTGACCTGGCAAGGTGTCTGCTGAAAACCTACTGATAGTCTTATAAAGGTTCCTTTGTGTGTAACAAATTGCTTTTCTCTAGTTGCTTTAAGACTGACTTTTTAACTTTTAACAATTTAACTGTCTAGGTATGGGTGTCTTTTGATTCATCTTTTTTCGGTACATTGTGGGCTTCCTAGATCTGAGAGTGAAGTTAGGGAAGTTTTCAGCCATTATTCTTGATTATGCTTCTGCTTGTTTCTCTCTCTCCTTCTTCTTCTAAGCCCTCTATAATGTGTATATTGGTCCATCTAATTATGCCCCATTAGTTGCTTAAGTTATCTTTGCTCTTTTTTTTTTCTTCTCCCTCCTCTGGTTAAGATGAGTTCTACTGCCCTATCTTCAAGTTCACTAACCCTTTATTCCACATGATCTAGTGTGCTATTGAATCCTTCTACTTAAATCTTCAGTTCAGATATTATTCTTTAGCTCTATAATTTCTGCTTGTTACTTTAAAAATATTTTTTATTACTCTGTTGAAATTCTCACTTTATTTTTTCATTGACCTGATTTCAATGAACTTATGATCATTGCTTTGAACTCCTCAGTAGGCAAATTATTTATTACTTATTAATTAATTTTGGTTTCTGGATATGTATCTTGCTCTTCCATTAGAGCGTATTATCCTGTTTCTTCATTTTCATTGATTCCATGTATTGCTTTCTATGCATTAGATAAAAGTCACCTCTCCCAATTCTCTCCCACTGATCACATGTAGGAGATGAACCTAGTCAATCAGCCTGGCCCAAGTCCTGGTTGCCTCTTAAACCTTTGATTGTCTAATCCACTGTCTTTGTTATTAATGGTTTCCAGTTGTTGGGAATGTGCCAAGACCCATCAGTGTCCCAAAGAATGGAAAATGGCCATATACCTGTCCAGTCTTTATGAGGATTGTTAATTGCCTGCCCCTTCAGTTTCCCAACACTGGCTAATAGGAAGCTCAACCTTAAGGCAGCAGCTGGAAAAATCAGCATTTTAGATATACAATCTAGCCCCTATCAGGGAGAAACCATGAGCTGGATATTTTTGCTTGCTTACTCTGTGCTAAGTCAAAGGGAATAGCCACTGAGAGAGCTTATGTGCCCAAACAGAACAACCACTTTTTTAGTGTGGTCCTGGGGATTGAGTGCCAATCCCAATCAGTCCCCAAACCTAGGTGATATGGGAGCATATGCCCTGGGTGGTAGCCATAAGAGTTGGCATGCTAGATATGATAACAAGCTCCTTCTGAGGGGAAACTGGCAACTTGGTCTTATTGTTGGAGTGAGCCAGAGAGAGAAAAAGGGCCAAGTTCTACCAACTCTTTCAGGATACTGGGAGGACTACAGCCAGCATCTAGATGCAAGCTGATTAGAAGCTGGACCCTCTGGCAGCAGCTGGAAGTTAGGCAGTCAGACTCTTTCCAGGAAAAAGCTGGGAGACAGTGTTTTTATCTACTCCTTCTGGGCTGAGTCTGGATGTATAGGCATGAACAGTGCCTCTGTAAGATTTAAACCTGTTTTGTTTGCTATAATACTATTAGATTTGTGAATGCAAGGCTTACTGACTTTCTAAACTAGATTCTTTGGGGGCTCATTCCTCAGATGATAGCCTTAAAAGCTGGAGTGCTAGACACGCGACCCAAACCCTTCACTACTCATGGAGTAGCTGGTGGCTTCCTCCTGAGGAATGCTGCTATGCCAAAGGTGGGGTTTATGGTGAGAATGAATCTCAACTGTTGCTATCTATCTTGATGCAGACAGTTTCTCCATTGCCTGATATATTGGGGTAACTCAATTAATGTCTATATTTCTCTTAGAGGGAGGGAAATGCTCCATTTGCAGCTGCATAGTCAGAGTCTCCATGGGAGGAGGGGAATTCAGGAGCCTTCTACACGATCATCTGGGTCCAGAGTCTCCCTGGGGTGGGATAATGTTAAAGCATATGTTCTATGCTGCTTTCCAAAGTCCCTCAGTAGGATTCTGCGCCAGTTACTCATAGTGGTAATTTGCTTGAAAATGTGCCCTTTATTGGCCAAATTTCCTTCCCTGTTTTACCTCCCCACTTCCCTGCTGGCATTTTCTCCCTCTCCAAACTAAACTATTTTTGCTTCCATTCTCATCTTATGGTCCACTTCTGAAAAAATCCAAACCCACACACTAACACTTATTTAAAAACATAGTCAAACACTTGATTTGAGTTGGTGACTATATCTAAACTCTATCCAAGTTATTCCAAACTGGTTTACACTTTCTTGCCTAAGACTTTTCAAAGGCCTGCATTCAAGTCTTTGTTTCTAAATCTTGCCTACCTCAAATCCATCCTCTACACAGATCAAACAGTAAGCTCTTTAAAAAGCAGATCTACCTGTCAACTTCTTAACTGAAATCTTTCAGAGTTCCTCACCACCTGCAAGACAAAGCTCAAGCTTCTGATCATGGAATGTTAAGATCCACCATGATCTGGTTCTACTTTTTAGCATCGTTTTTCCTACATCTCAACACAACTGAAGCAACTTAGCAGAAGCAGCAGCATCATGTTATATTTCAGCAACACCAACTGAATTGTACTCTCCCCCTTCTCCTAATGTACGTATAAGGATAACTAGATTTCACCTCCGTCCTACCTTTAAGAAAACTTTCATTTCCCCTCCTTAATCTAAGTGAAACTTACAACTCTTTACATCTTAGCTCAACATATCAACATCCAAAATAAAATTTTCTAACCTTCCAACACAAGACTAAAGTTCACCTGCCCTTATATTACTGACTACATATATTTCTTCCACAGATTATAATTTTCTATTTCAGTCACTCAGTCAGTTCAGTTGCTCAGTTAGTCATGTCCAACTCTTTGCAAGCCCATGAACCACAGCATGCCAGGCCTCCCTGTCCATCATCAACTCCCAGAGTTTACCCAAACTCATGTCCATTGAGTCAGTGATGCCATCCAACCACCTCATCCTCTGTCATCCCCTTCTCCTCCTGCCCTCAATATTTCCCAGCATAGGGTCTTTTCAATGAGTCAGCTCTTCACATCAGGTGGCCAAAGGATTGGAGTTTCAACTTCAACATCAGTCCTTCCAATGAACACCCAGGACTGATCTCCTTTAGGATGTACTCGTTGGATCTCCTTGCACAAGTGACTCTGAAGAGTCTTCTCCAACACCACAGTTCAAAAGCATCAATTCTTTGGTGCTCAGCTTTCTTTCTAGTCCAACTCTCACATCCGCACATGACTACTGGAAAAACCATAGCCTTGGCTAGAAGTAATTTTCTATTTATGCTGGAATTATTACTAATCCCTCTTTATAGATCTCCATTCCTTGAATTTCTTTCTCTTTTGAATCCAAATGACATATTTCTACCAATGTTAATCTTCAAAAGGAAAATTAATAGAGTCCAGCCAACATGGCTATCTAACCCTATCTCTAATCACTCCATCTTGATCTTCTGTTCAAGTCAGATCAAATTACATGATTTTCCTAATTCAATGCCATACTGAAAGACTCCTGTATGTTACTATGCTCCTGAACATGTCACTGACTACAATGGGTCTACCCACCTACTATTCCATCAGATTTTATCTCAAACATCACTGCCTTGTGGCACTTTCTCTAAAATTTCCCCTATCCACTTGTTAGCAATTCCTTCTACTGGGTTTTCTTAGCACTTGGCAAATATTCCCTTCATAATACTAATCCCATTTCCTTGCAATTATTTGTAAGTGCCTAAGGGCTGTTCTTTCTCATCTTAGTTCAATATCTAATACTCAGTAAATGTGCAATAAAGAATTGTTGAGAATAAATAAATGAGTAAATTAATGGAAAGAAAGACTAATTTTTAATGAAGATAAAGACAATCACAGAGAAGTAAACAATTTCACTCATAGCAAGACTGACATGTCAAACCATATTTATCCTTCCTATTGATAGCACAATTCTCACCTTCAAAACTTGAAAGTAAATTTGAAAACAAAACATAGCAAAGAAGAAACTGAGGCTAGAAATGAAGTACAGGAATAAATACAGGAATCGAGACAAAAGCAAGTTAAACAGAGCACAGGAGACAGAGGCAGAGAGAATACTGCAAGTCTTATCCTCATCAATTATCACCTTCTAGAGCTGAGGGGTCAGCCTCTTACAATAATAACATAATTCAGCCCTATACATAGGAACCTCACGCTCTGCTTCAGCTCAGAATACACATAATCACAATAACTCAAGCAATGGGAGAGTAGACCTCAATTCCCCTTGAAGTACTTTCATTATCACACCTTCCCTATTACCCTAGGGATTTAAACTGTCAGCCATGAGAAGCTGCATGTGTACATGCATGCTACGTCACTTCAGTCATGTCCGACTCCTTAGGCAAGAATGCTGGAATGGGTTGCCATTCCCTCACCAGGGGATCTTCCCAGGGATTGAACCCGTGTCTCTTACGTCTTCTGCATTGGCAGGTTTACCACTAGCGCCACCTGGGAAGCCCATTGAGAAGCTGCACATTATGTTAAAGCACAGAAAGAGAAACAGGCAAAGGCATTAATGAAACTAAGCCCCAGGGACTCAGGTAGAAGGAGGATTAATCAAAATAACATTAATTATTTAATGGACTACAGCCACTGCTGGTCACTGCAGTGGCCAGAAGGATGGAAATATACCCAATCCCCTATTGGGTGAGGTTTTATGTTTTGAACATCTGTCTGCTATAAGTAAGAGTATCTTCTGATTCTATTCAGTCTGAGATATTCAAAGCTCTAACCAGAGCTGGAAATTCAGTAAGACAAACCAATAATTTAGGCTGCACAGCAGGAGTGTTGATGATTAGAAAAAAAACAGATCATTCAGAAAATAGACATAAGATACGTATTTGATCCAAATACTAACTCTTAATTCCAATCTGAAGTCAAAAGACAGAAGGTTGTGAAACTAATATGCTAATATCTGGACAGTAGTGAAACGGTACAGTTACTCTTCTTAATATATATAATAAATTCCGAGTCCCTACAATTCACTATTTTCCCTGCCAATGAAAATTTCAAAATATGTTAAACACCAGCAATGCCTAACCCCTCCCTGGCAGGTTCTGAGGTTGTCTTCTCTCGAAAGGATTCTCTTCTTTCACAGATTTTCCATTAAGCATAGGTCAACCGATGAGAGCCTTGGAAGATACAAGAACATCTGTCTAGTAACTTTCATTAATCAAACAGCAAGACCACCATTCCCCCACTCCCATGAGTGACATGTTTTTCCTCCCTCCCATGGCCCACTCCCTCATCCCTCTTCTGCTGTCTTTCTGTTTCTCTATCACCTATTATAAAAACAAAAACTTCCTCAGAGCCATCAAACACATCATACCTTGGTTGCAGTGTGAACAAGAATGTTTTTAAAAGGCAATGTCTGAATATGACAAATGACATCAGCCCTGTGTTTGGCAGGGTCACAGCCAAAGCTGAGCCTGGTATTTACAGTATGCTTTATAAAGCCACAAACATATTCTTAAGTCCCATGGGATGTCATGTCACACAGAACATATGCAATTAATCTCTTATTGTGACATTAATCACCTTTCTCCTCAGGCAATCCTCTCCCAGGGATGGCTAAGTAGCCATGGCTGGAGCTGCCACTTGTTAGTAATAGTCATATATGTGTTTTTCAGGGTTTGGCACCAGTGCAACATTCTGCTTGAAGCAGCAGTCTTATAAAGGAGTGATCATTGAACAAGGCTCAAACTTAACAGATCATAGAGTAAAATCTTCTTCCATTGAAATAAACCATGCAATGCTTGGAAGAGATGTTCACCTTGGGGAACTGATTGCTGTTAGTTTTAAGCATTATATGAACGTGCCTTACTTTAGCTCTACTATGACCATTTATTCCAAGACTGAATACACTGAAATTGCAGAAGTTTCAAAACTGGAAATTTGGTTTTAATAACTATAATTACCTGAGTCAAGGCAATGTTAACAAAATAACTTGAACAGGTAACTATAGTTTATTGAAAAATATTAAGAAATATCAATAACCTCAGATATGCAGATGACACCACCCTTCCTTATGAAAGAAAGTGAAGAGGAACTAAAGAACCTCTTGATGAAGGTAAAAGAGGAGAGTGAAGAGGCTAGTTTAAAACTCAGCATTCAAAAAACTAAGATCATGGCATCTGGTCATATCACTTCATGGCAAATAGATGGGGAAACAATGGAAACAGTGACAGATTTTATTTTCTTGGGCTCCAAAATCACTATGGATAGTGACTGCAGCCACAAAATTAAAAGACGCTTGCTGCTTGGAAGAAAAGCTACGATAAAACTTAGACAGCATATTAAAAAGCAGAGACATCACTTTGTCAAAAAAGGTCCATATAGTCAAAGCAATGGTTTTTCCAGTATGGATATGAGAGTTGGATCATAAAGAAGGCTAAGTGCCAAAGAACTGATGCTTTCGAAATGCGGTATTGGAGAAGACTCTTGAGAGTCCTTTGGACTACAAGGAGCTCATACCAGTCAAACCTAAATGAAATCAACCCTGAATATTCATTGGAAGGGTTGATGCCGATGTTCCAATACTCTTCCCACGTGACGCGAAGAACCAACTCATTGGAAAAGACCCTGATGCTGGCAAAGATGAAGGCAGGAAGAGAAGGGAAAAACAGAGGACAAGATGGTTGGATGGCATCACCAACTCAACGGACATGAGTTTGAGCAAACTCAGGGAGAGGTGAAGGACAGGGAAGTTTCGCATGCTGCAGTCCATGGGGTTGCAAAGAATCATACATGACTGAGCTACTGAACAAAAACAACAACAATCCAAGATTTTAATTTCATGTCCTACTCCTTTCCTCAGACTGGTGCCCAAGCACAAGCCCAGAGCCAAACACTTGAATATTCCAAGCATTATCTCTCTCCAGCATTATGAGGACCTCATTGATGAGGGCTGACTTCCATGTCTCAAGGTCATTATGTAATAGAAAACTTAGACTTGGTCAGCTAGGCAAGGGCAGCTTATTAATTCCAGCCTGAGCAATTGCCTAAGCAGTAGTTCCCAGCCCTGATGCACATTAACATTTGCTCCTGATACCCCTCCATCAACACATACAGCATTAAACTCAATTATCACATGTTGGCTTTAACTCCACTTTTTCTGTAATACTCAAGAAAGCTTATCAATGAGTTAGAGTTAAAATATTAAAAATATTGTTGAATCTCATGAATATAAAATTAAACCACTCACATATTAGTATTTCACTATGAATAACACGATTTGTTGTTGTTTAATCACCAAGTCATGTCCAATTCTTCTGCGACCCTATGGCCTGTAGCTCACGAAGCTCCTCTGTCCATGGGTTGAAGCAGGTTGCTGTTTCCTTCTCCAGAGGATCTTCCTCACCCGAGGATCAAAGCCATGCCTCCTACATTGGCAGGCAGATTGTGTACTATTGAGCTACCAATGAAGCCCCATGAGTAACAAGATACTTACAACAAAACTCACAACTCATGGGCTGAGTTTAGGGTGTCAACACCCTGTAGTTGATGTATGACTCACCATGATAATCCTACCACTTACTTATTATGACAGACACAGTGCTAAGGACATATATATGTCCCATAGGATGTCACGTCACCCTAGCATATGCAATTAATCTACTGGGACATTTTGCATGTGTGTGTGGTATACACACACACACATACATATATATATAATTTCAAGAACTTTCTACATTACATTTATCATTATCAGACTTTATATATTACATTTATCATTATCACAGATAGAAAGTATTAGATTACCTGACTAAGGCCACATGACTTGTTTTGGATTCAAGGCTTGAATCTAGTTTTATCCTACTCCAAAGATGATGCTCAACCACTATCCTTATTTATAACCCCCTTCTCACCATCGCCTCAAAACATTGCATGTTCGGCAACAGCAAGAGTATCGATATGAATGCATCATGTATTTGTAGCCTTCACTAGCCCTCATATTTTAAGACCCAGGTCAAATAAATCTTCTCTAATGAGCCGTCTCTGAAAATTTCACAGATGTTATTGTTTTCCTCTAGTGCAACGATTACCAACCAGGACAACTTTGATCCTCAGGGAACATTCTGAAATCTTTAGAGACATTTTTTGCTATCAAAATTGGAGGAAGGCTACTGGTGCCTAATTGTACTATGGATGATGCCAAGTACAAATGGTCTTGATCTGTAGATGCCATCTACAATGCACAGGAAACCTCTCACAACAGAGAACCATCCCTCTGTCTCAAATGTCAAAAGTGGGATGCTGAGAATCCCTGTTGTATATGATAATACACTTTGTAACTTCCTTATGGAATTTAACATTTTTCCCTTGCAAAATTCCCAGAGGTCAAAGATGACATGCTATACAATTTTGTTTTCTACATTTCTTTCCTCATGCGTGATTAACATTTTCAATTACATACTAGGTAGTCAACAAATGCTGGGTGTGGGCAAAATGTCTGATAATCATTCCAGGAACACTTGACTTTTCAGAGCAAACTCTGAAATGCCTATTGGAAGAGCAATGTGGAACAATGGCTATATCATAGAACTATACAAATTTTGGAGGTGGAGAACATATTAAAGAAACAACAATCTTATTTTAACGACACGATGATGAGGGCCAGAGAAGTCAAGTGAACTGGTTAAGATCACAGACCAAGGGCCACTTACCTGGCCCTCAGACTGGGATGATTCTCAGATAACTGCCAAAGCAATGAAATAAAAATATCAAAAATAGAAAGCACCTCTTTAAAAAGTAAAATTTATCTTTTCCTAAGAAATGAAATCTTTCTCATGACGTGTTAAGTGCATGAATTGTTTTTTTTGTGTGTGTGTGTATTTTTAATCATAAACATGCTATGCATCAGTGCTTCCTCTAATCATAGTGACAGTGGCGATCAATGCCTTTTACAGAGATTTGTGGAAACCACAAAGAGTCAAACGTTGCTACTATGGAGATAAATGTCCTTGAAGGCTCTCAGCCTTAGCTCACCACTAAATGCCTCCTTGGAGGATGTTTTATTTGATCCCCACGTTATTACTGGAATGGGGCAGTGGTTCAGAACTGACTCAGAAAAGTACCCAAGCTTCTACGTCAGGACCTAAGTTTATGACTCATACAAAAGACAGCTCTACCTTGAATTCTCTTTCTTACCATCTCTCGTTCTTGCCTAGTCCTGGTGGATTTTTCCTCCGATTAGTGTATGAGAGCTCTTAAATAACAAAATGGGAAATTCTCTATTAACATACATTCAGACACACAAACATTATGATTAGAAATTTGTGTTCTCTGGAGAAATGAATGTTTGTGCCTCCCTTAATTCACCCACATCTGTTAATAAGTAGTTCACAACTGCTAAAAAAGTGACTTAACTGCTTTATATTCTGAAATTTTTACAATGTCTATGGATGTGTGCACCAGCCAAAGAGACCAAAAGTTTTATGTGGCTCATTTCAGGAGGGATTGTCTTGCTTTATCCACAACAGCTTGTGCTCAGCTGAGAGAAACCAAACAGAAAAGAATGCCACACTAGCCCAAAACAAAAGCAAGATATGCCCTACACCGGTAAGTAAACACTGTCACAAATGATGGAACGAGGTTAAATTGGCTGTCCTGACACTACTATCCTGAGCCTCAGCTCTCTCTTCAGTTAGTAAACCAGAGACCTCCTGAGATGCATGAAAAGACAGCCTCCGTTAGCCTTCCACTGCACTTGTGGGCAAAAACAAAACAAAAATGGAGGTATCATTTTTTCTTACTCAAAGGAGAGCTGCGTCCTCCTCCCAAACTGGCTATAGATTCAAGTGTGAGAACACTGGGCATATCACCTTTTCACATTTTCAACACATCACACAGTCTTAACCCACTCCTCTCACATAGAAAGTAAAATCCTTACATAAATATTAATAAGTAGTAGACCCAGGAGCAGAAAGGTATCAATCTGGCAGCACTTCATAATGATTTCAATTCTCTCCTTCAAAAGCCACAATTAAATCCCAGAGGGAAAATTATCTTTTGTGGATAATGCAAATAATGGGGTTTTTAATATATTCACAGATTCATAATGATATTACTATTATTAATAGTGACAATAATGAATAAATTTGCTACTAGAAAATAAGTAGACAGTCCAGATTTTATAATCCTATTAAACGTCTCTGTATTTTATATGTTGCATATTATTTTTTCTTTATGAGATGACCTGAGTCACATATGCACTTTTATAGCTTCCTAGAGATATAAGAAAATGAAGCTATAACTTTTCATTTCTCTCTGTCACATATGATATGTATAAGAATATGCATATGTCTAAAATTTTTTCTTTTGCTTCAGCTCTTTGATCTGAAGAGCTGAAATTGCTTTCCATTTGATTTTATTCAAAAAAGCCATATTCCCCTCCAGAGATGTTTAAATAAAAAGGAAATTATCCACCAAAACAAAACTATCCACAACTAATGTGATGTTTCTTAAGTAACTTTTGTCACTGACCAACACAAATAGGGTAGTCAGCAAGTAATGTTACATGAACATTAGTAACAGCAAGCAATGTTACAAGACTGCGGAACTAATACTGAAGTCAGGCAAAGTATGAGCAATCAACTTGTTGAGCATTCGAAAGATATAAGTGGACCTATCACATTGATGTGATTTCCTAAAATAGCCTTTAATAATCTGCTAAACTCCCCTTGCTGCTGCTGCTGCTAAGTCGCTTCAGTCATGTCTGACTCTGTGTGACCGCATAGATGGCAGCCCATCAGGCTCCTCTGTCCCTGGGATTCTCCAGGCAAGAATCCTGGAGTGGGTTGCCATTTCCTTCTCCAATGCATGCATACATGCTAAGTTGCTTCAGTTGTGTCCGACTCTGTGCGACCCTATGACCAGCAGCCCACCATGCTCCTCTGTCCACAGGAATATCTAGGCAAGAATACTGGAGTGGGTTGCCATTTCCTTCTCCCCTTACTATATAGGAAACTATGAGAAGAGAGATGAGGAGAGGAAAACAGTAAAACAAAAACAACACTATCAGGAAGGCAGAATGGAAAAGAACACAATTGAATTGATACTTACATTTAAAAAGAGACAAAAAAAATTAAAAAATAAAATAAAAAGAGACAGATATCAATTGCCTCAAAGGTACTGAAGAATTCATCTCACTAACTGGTTGATATTGTGCCCAAACACGTAAATTTTCCAACCATCCAGTGGCTTTATCATTGCATATGCAGTCACATAGGCTTCCCTTGTGGCTGGTAAAGAATCCGCCTGCAATGTGCAAGACCTGGGTTTGATCCCTGGGTTGGGAAGATCCCCTGGAGAAGGGAAAAGCTACCCACTCCAGTATTCTGGCCTGGAGAATTCCATGGATCATACAGTCCATGGGGTCACAAAGAGTCAGACACAACTGAGCGACTTTCATGTAGTCATATAGCATGCAAGAAGAGTCAGTATATTTTTGGTCATCTTGAACTTGAGGAAAAACTTACTGTACAAGTTTTCTATTCTTAGTTATTCTAATACTTGACAAATCAACAAGGTCAGGTATTTTTTTGGCCTTTTTTCATACATAATAAACAGTTCTTGGTG
The DNA here is from genome assembly GCF_042477335.2 of Ovis canadensis. Lineage (NCBI taxonomy): Eukaryota > Metazoa > Chordata > Mammalia > Artiodactyla > Bovidae > Ovis > Ovis canadensis. The sequence goes on from NC_091245.1 coordinate 186,039,465, forward strand.
TCTTCTACTGTTAGGAAAATGTAGACTAAATCAAAGTTTGGCACTGGACAGGCAGCATGGAAATATACTGGCAGTTCCCAGGGAAAGTTCAAGGTTAAAAGATCCTGAGGTCCTCAAGTGCCATAGCCACCTCTGATCTTACTACTTGGTGCTCTGAAAAGTTTATTCCAATCAATTTCAAAATTTATTTTACATCAGAATTACCTGGAAGGCTTTTTAAAATATGGATTGCCTGAGCCCATCCAAGACTTTCTGACCTGGTAGAAAGAGACCTGACTTGACTTTCTAGAGAAGCTGAGAATTTGTATCTCTAAGGAGTTCCTACATAACACCCATGCTTCTGGTTTAAGAACTACACTTTGCAAATCACTGTTCTATTAAATTGTGTGTGGATTTCCAAGAAAATCTTGACATAGCTTCTGATACTTAAATCCTATCTCCACATTAAACAAATACTATCACAGTCTTGGATTGAAAATTAAACATTTAAAGAGTTAACTTTATCTGCCTGATATTAAATATTCAAATGGATAAGGCTATTTAAATTCACTGGTAATGATAGCCACAACAGGATATGTTCTATTCTACAGCTATGGGATTTGGTTGAAGAATACTTAATTCTACTGACAGAATAAAGAAAATAGGGGGTATAGCCTCATCCTTTATAATGTCAGGTTTTTATATGTAAAGGAAATATTATGACCAATCTGTAAAAATAATGGGTTATAGATTTGACATCATTTGGTCTTTAATTTTAACAGTTTTGCAAAACCTATCTTCCAAGAGTATTTCATTCAAAAAATACTTCCTTAAACATAGGTCTGTAAAATGCCAACTGTGTGCATGGTACTTTATCAGGAACTTTGGGAGATTAAAAAAAAATGCAAGTTTCACTTACTTTGAGAAAAATCATACATACACACACTTGCGGAAGCATCGCAACATATAAAAAGTCAAAGGTAAAATTTTAACTTCATAAGAAGATTCAGGTGTCATAAAACAGAGGCATGACAAACAGTTGTGGGTAACTCATCTTTTAAAAAAGTTCTGAGTTTTTTATTTCATGAAGTAGAGGTCCTCTCCATGTAGAAATAAATTTCTAGGCCCAAGATGGAGCTGCCCCTGCCTGGGGTGACACGCCAACAAACCAAAACTTGATTCATTTTCACTTCACTGTAAATGCTATTTTTTTTAGTAGAAATTCAGTATGTCTGGTCATCCAGTTCTGTAAGTCAACCTATCTCTGGGCTCTATACTTATTTCCTTGTTCTTTCTCACCCTAAACAAGGCTGACTATGTTGTCCAAGCCAATCAGATATTTCTACTTTTCTCAGTCTTATTTTATATCCTATAAAAGTTTTCCATCTTCCATTCCATTTTGCAGTTCACCAAATGGAAACAATTTCCTTCATGAACAGTTAAATAAAGTTCATTTATAGCATCTAAATTGTCTTCTTTAGTCACTTTAAATATCACCAAATTAATTAGATGTGAAAGTTCTCTTGAACAATCTCTATGTCCCCATTCTATTGAATACTGTTATTTATCTCTTTTCAATCTTCTAATAAAATTACCCCCAATTCACTGTGCCTTTCACTCAACCAATATGAACAAATTTATACATCAGACACTTTGCAGGCAATGGGGAGCAAATTTGATTGGATTACATGACATCTCCCTAAAAGCTATTTCTGTCTAATGGGAGAGATGGAAAAGAGGCATTCATGCTATGGTGGGGTAAGCACCAAGACTAGGGAAGAGCTTTTCAGTAAGACATGGCAAGCTCTTCCTTAATGTTCTAATATTGGAGACACATCTTGAACTAAACACAAGGAAGGCCAAAACCCACAGTAGGAATGGAACTACACAGCCGATTGAACAGCATGCCCGACAGCCTCCAAGTACAGTGGAACGCATGGTGTTTGTTAAGAAAATGCAAGTTATTCAGTAATGATGGGAAGAAAAAGGTGTGAAGAAATAGTGAAAATAATTAGCCCACCAGAAAGTTAGACCCCAAACGAAGAACTTCTGAAGTCATCTTAAGAAACTCAGGTGTAATACTAAGGCAAATGGAATCCATTAAAGTATATCAGAGAAGAATGGTAGGATGGGTTCCCTTCCAGGAAGATCAATCTTAGTTCACAGTTCAGTTCAGTTGCTCAGTTGTGTCCAACTTTTTGTGAGCCCATGGACTGCAGCACATCAGGCGTCCCTGTTCATCACTAACTCCCAGAGTTTACTCAAACTCATGTCCATTGAGTCGGTGATGCCATCCAACCATCTCATCCTCTCTCATCCCCTTTTCCTCCCACCCTCACTCTTTCCCAGCATCAGGGTCCTTTCCAACGAGTCAGTTCTTCACATCAGATAGCCAAAGTACTGGAATTTCAGCTTCAACATCAGTCCTTCTGATGAGTATTCAGGAATGATTTCCTATAGGATGGACTGGTTGGATTTCCTTGCAGTCCAAGGGACTCTCAAGAGTCTTCTCCAACACCACAGTTCAAAAGTATCAATTCTTTGGTGCTCAGCTTTCTTTATAGTCCAACTCTCACATCCATACATGACTACTAGAAAAACCATAGCCTTGACTAGACAGACCTTTGTTGGCAAAGTAATATGCCTGCTTATTAATATGCTGTGTAGGTTGGTCATGACTTTCCTTCCAAGGAGTTGCTAAGTCACCTCAGTTGTGTCCGACTCTGTGCAACCCCATAAACGGCAGCCCACCAGGCTCCCCAGTCCCTGGGATTCTCCAGGCAAGAACACTGGAGTGGGTGGCCATTTCCTTCTCCAAGGAGTAAGCCTCTTTTAATTTCATGGCTACAGTCACCATCTGCAGTGATTTTGGAGCCCCCAAAAATAAAGTCTAACACTGTTTCCACTGTTTCCCCATCTATTCGCCATGAAGTGATGAGACTGGAAGCCATGATCTTTTTTTCTGAATGTTGAGCTTTAAGCCAACTTTTTCATTTGCCTCTTTCACTTTCATCAAGAGGCTCTTTAGTTCTTCACTTTTTGTTGTAAGTGTGGTATCATCTGCATATCTGAGGTTATTGATATTTCTCCAGGCAAACTTGATTCCAGCTTGTGCTTCATCCAGACCAGAATTTCTCATGATGTACTCTGCATGTAAGCTAAATAATCAGGGTGACAATATACAGCGTTGATGTACTCCTTTCCTGCTTCAGAACCAGTCTGCTGTTCCATGTCCAGTTCTAACTGTTGCTCCTTGAGCTGCATACATATTTCTCAAGAGGCAGATCAGGTGGTCTGGTATTCCCATCTCTTTCAAAATTTTCCACAGTTTATTGTCATCCACACAGTCAAAGGTTTTGGCATAGTCAATAAAGCAGAAATAGATGTTTTTTCTGGAACTCTCTTGCTTTTTTGATGATCCAGTGGATGTTGGCAATTTGATCTCTGGTTCCTCTGCCTTTTCTAAATCCAGCTTAAACATCTAGAAGTTCACGGTTCACGTACAACTGAAGCCTGGCTTGGAGAATTTTGAGCATTACTTTACCAGCATGTGAGATGAGTGCAATTGTGCGGTAGTTTGAGCATTCTTTGGCATTGCCTTTCTTTGGGACTGGAATGAAAAATAACCTTTTCCAGTCCTGTGGTCACTGCTAAGTTTTCCAAATTTGCTGGCATACTGAGTGCAGCACTTTCACATCATCATCTTTGGGGATTTGCAATAGCTCAACTGGAATTTCATCATCTCCCGTAGCTTTGTTCATAGTGATGCTTCCTAAGGCCCACTTGACTTCACATTCCAGGATGTCTGGCTCTAGATGAGTGATCACATCATCGTGATTATCTGGGTTGTGAAGATCTTTTTTGTACAGTTCTTCTGTGTATTCTTGCCACCTCTTAATATCTTCTGCTTCTGTTAGGTCCATACCATTTCTCTTCTTTATTGTCCCCATCTTTGCATGAAATGTTTCCTTGGTATCTCTAATTTTCTTGAGGAGACCTCTAGTCTTTCCCATTCTATTGTTTTCCTCTATTTCTTTCACTGATCCCTGAGGAAGGCTTTCTTTTCTCTCCTTGCTATTCCTTTGAACTTTGAATTCAGATGGGTATATGTTTCCTTTTCTCCTTTGCTTTTTGCTTCTCTTCTTTTCACAGCTATTTGTAAGGCCTCCTCAGACAGCCATTTTGCTTTTTTGCATTTCTTTTTTTCTTGGAGATGGTCTTGATCCTTGTCTTCTGTACAATGTCATGAACCTCCATCCATAGTTCATCAGGCACTCTATCAAATCTAGTCCCTTAAATCTATTTCTCACTATCACTGTGTAATCATCAGGGATATGATTTAGGTCATACCTGAATGGTCTAGTGGGTTTCCCTACTTTCTTCTATTTAAGCCTAAATTTGGCAATAAAGAGTTCACGATGGCATTTCCTAAACTGCAACCACTGTTTTATTAATAGTTCTCCAAGTGCGTTATACATTCTCTGAGTGCCTACGAGAAACAAGCAGACCTTAGCAATGAGAATAACTGAAAACCTAGTCATCCACATGATAATCTTTTAAAATGTGCAGATGTTCAATGGCTATTCTTGGGCTGATTTTGTTTTACCATGTCTCTTGAGGTGTTTTCCGAGGCACAGCCTCCAGTAAAATAATTCCAGGAACAGATACAGTGGTCCAGCCAAGGCCTGAGTCATGTTGACTATCAATAGGGCTGTCCTCATTGATTTCTCACAATCACACAACTACTTTTCACCCGTTCAGAAAGGGAGAAATATGCTGACTGGTGGCCTCACTGACATCCATGATGGCTCCCTATAGTTTCTTCTACCCACACTGCACACACCTGTTGTCTTAGAGTCATAATCTCAGAACCTCCTCCACAGGGTTATGTCCTTTGTCCTTTCTGCACATTATTCTCACAGTTTTTGATCACTGTTTAAATTCTCCATCATTGGAAATTTTCACCCTTGGCTTTAGGATACAGCCCCTCCATACCTCCGTCGATAAAGAATCCGCCTGCAATGCAGGTGATGTGAGTTCAATTCCTTGGTTGGGAAGATCCCCTGGCAAAGGAAACAGCAACCCACTTCAGTATTCTTGCTCGGGAAATTCCATGGACAGAGGAGTTCAGTTCAGTTCAGTCACTCAGTCATGTCTGACTCTTTGCGACCCCATGAATCGCAGCACACCAGGCCTCCCTGTCCATCACCAACTCCAGGAGTTCACTCAGACTCACGTCCATCAAGTCAGTGATGCCATCCAGCCATCTCATCTTCTGTCGTCCCCTTCTCCTCCTGACCCCAATCCCTCCCAGCATCAGAGTCTTCCAATGAGTCAACTCTTCGCATGAGGTGGCCAAAGTACTGGAGTTTCAGCTTTAGCATCATTTCTTCCAAAGAAATCCCAGGGTTGATCTCCTTCAGAATGGACTGGTTGGATCTCCTTGCAGTCAAAGGGACTCTCAAAAGTCTTCTCCAACACCACAGTTCAAAAGCATCAATTCTTTGGCTCTCAGCCTTCTTCACAGTCCAACTCTCACATCCATACATGACTACTGGGAAAATCATACCTTTGACTAGATGAACCTTTGTTGGCAAAGTAATGTCTCTGCTTTTTAATATGCTGTCTAGGTTTTTCATAGCTTTTCTTCCAAGGAGCAACTGTCTTTTAATTTCATGGCTGCAGTCACCATCTGCAGTGATTTTGGAGCCCAAAAAATAAAGTCTGACACTGTTTCCACTGTTTCCCCATCTATTTCCCATGAAGTGATGGGACCGGATGCCATGATCTTCGTTTTCTGAATGTTGAGCTTTAAGCCAACTTTTTCACTCTCCACTTTCACTGTCATCAAGAGGCTTTCTAGTTCCTCTTCACTTTCAGGCTGCAGTTCATGGGGTCGCCAGAGTTGGACACCACTGAGCAACTCACCACCACCACCACAGCTCCTCCATGCCTTACGCTCTGGCTTTCTACTTTCTCTTTATTTTCTGGTTGAGCCTCACTCTCCATTTCCTGTCTCTCATTTTCAACAAGTTAAATTCAATAAATGTATTTTCTTAATGTCTGCGGCTTTGTACTAAAGACGTGATAAAGGTATTTTGAGTACAAACCTCAGAAGTAAAGCAAAAAAGGAACTAAAATTGTCTGAACTGTAATGGGTTTTTCCCATTTTTGAAGAAAAATTTTCAAATGAATACCTGGAATGTTCTCTAATATCTTTGAAGAAAGCAATTTAATCAAAAATCAGAGTGCTTCTAGTTAATTTAATTCCCTCCAGACCCATATTCCTTCCAAATTGCACGCTTCAAAACTACAGAGCCAAAGAATTGTAGTTGCCCTCTGAGGATGCCTGAGGAGAAGGGGGGAAAGGTCCATAAAAGAAAATGAAACTAAAGCTAATTTATGGAGAGAAAAGGAAAAATAGTGAGGAAGTTTCAATTAATCTGTGATTGATTGAACACTTAAGAACTACTGTCAAGAAAGAAAGCAATATTGGAATTTACGTAATTATTCAGAAGTTATTGAAGGGAACACATTGTATAGGGTATCAATACTATAGCCCACATGAAGGATGGATTGAAACAATATAGGAAATTACTAGCTTGAAAATCTAAAGTTTGCCATACCATAGGGACACTGTAACTACAAGTTTAAAAATGTAGGGTAAGAGTACCTAAGACAGAAGTGGTTACAGATTGTAACTTGGACAGAATCTTAGGTACCTGGACTGGCTGCAGTCATTGACAACCGGGTTTTGAGATAACTGAAGAGTCTAGGGTAGCCCACTGGTTATCTTAAAACAGTAGACCTTCCAGATCTCTATTGCTAGACAAAGGGCAATTCCATTCTATGTAGACACTGTAGTATTTAAGCAAGTCTAACCTGGGTTGTGGTTTCCACAGGAACAAGCAAAGTAATTAGAGAAATTGTTTGTCAAAGATGTATTCTGTAAAACTACCAGAGTAACTGACATGCTAATGATGAAATGGATATATGTCAGGATGACAATTATTCCTTACAACTAAACGAGGAGTTACTCTAACAATAGTTGCTCTTGTCAGTTTTGTTTCTCATCAGAGAAATTGATTCTTTGTATGTGTATGTGAAGACGTAAAAGTCTTTTATGTCCAACTGTGACATTTTGGTTTTTACTTGTATTCAATGAGACTGAGCAAGGAAGAATGAGAAGAAACTTATTTCTGCAATTTAACATTGAGCGGAAGAATGTGCATGCATGCGAGTATGCAGCACCACACACACACTCAAATCCGTACACATGGGTGTGTCCAAGTGACTGCCTGCTGGGCTCTGTGCTTCCCAGGGTCAGCATGACATATGCCTGTGCGTGCTGCATGGTCCTGTGTAGATACTGGGTAGAAACCCATATTCCAGGCTCTTTCAGCCTCATCTCCTATTTTTTTGAAGTCATCACTGTGGTTCTGCTATGCAGAGTCCTCTTTCTCTCTGGCTACATTAACTTCACTGCCTGTCTCGCCATCTTTGCACTTAATAACAGTTGTCTCCAATCCCATAAAGATCCAGGCTCTGTTTTATACAATTAATATGTAATATTTTTAATCATAATTACCAAATAAATTGGTGCTACTACTATTTCCATTTTTCAGGTGAGGAAACAGAGGCTGAAGTATATTAAGTAACTACCCAAGTCCCAGAACTAGGAACTAATGAAGCCAGGACTTGAATTTAGTCTCTGCCTGAAGAACCCATATTCTAAACTCCGTGCTTATAAACTTCTGCCTTGTCTCAAGGGGCAGAGAAGCTGCTAACGTCAGCATTGTGGCATCTTGGTGTTGTGGCATCTTAGTGTTAATCCCCCTTATCACTGTTCAGAATTAAGCTAAACCGAAACCCACATTCCCCTGTTGTTGACATGAAACCGTCACAATCCTTTTCATCCTTCCTTGCCCATCAGTGGATATTTTGTACTATAAAGTATTCACCATGCAAATTAGGAAAAGAAGCAGAAGACATGCTATTAATATTAGACCCCGGGGTTATCATTCAGGAAAAGAATTGAGGAAAATATGCAATGAAACATGAAATGCTTTCTTTCTTCACATGCCTTTGTGGAGGGAGACTTGGATGAATTTTAGACACGTATATTAAGATTTTAGGATTGAACACTTGCTCAAGTTCTATTAAAACTTAGACCAAAAGTTTTAACTTTGCAAGAGGAGGGCTAGAGAAAGTTAAAAAGGACATATCGCTGAAGGCTGGTAGAAAGAACAATTCTAACTTCAGCCACTGGTGGTTCTCTTTTCAGGCTGACCTTCATCTGCCTCCTAGGGCACACATTAGCATGACTAGAAAGTGCATTAACTCGGGTGCTCCAATCCCCTGCAATATCTGAAATTTTCCAGACTATAGAAAGCTTATCAAAAGATACACAGAGCTACCCCTGCTGCTATCAATTAAAATGCAATCAATGAAAACTACAGGGACAGTTTCTCTCCAAACTGAAAATGACATGCTGAAGTCCTGTCTTTCAAATATCTCCATTACTCCTGATGATGTTGCTGTTGCCCTGTCTTTGGAGCTTTCTTCTTCACCCTAACCCACTTAGCAGCAAGCCATGGCAATCTCTCTCCATCTCATTCAGCTCTTACAACACATGACTCACATACAGTAAGCTCCAATGGAAGGGTCATGAGCTTTGGTCTGGTTCAAATGTCAGTCTCATCAGCTGTGAATATTTAACCTCCCCCATTTTCATTAAAATGGGCATTTTAATAAACCTCTTTGGGTTATTTTTGAAGATTGTAAATGTGATAGTGCAGGAAATTTATTGAGTGCGATACTGGCTATATTGTGAGCTCTTAGCAAATGGTTGCAAGTGTTATCATCATGTGAAGCCCATCTTAGACATTCAAGCACACCCAGGGGAAAGATAGCACTCATGCTCAAATCAAATCCAGCTCTCCACCAAAGGCACTCAGCAGATGCAGACTGTGTAAGAATTCTCCTACACAAGAACATCCCTTTAAGACCCTGACAGGTAACCATTTTCCTAATTTCAGAGATACTTAAGCAAAATGAGAAGACAGAGGAATCTGTTTCAATTCAAAGAATGAGAGAAACCCCTGAAAATCAGCTAACAAAACAAATAATTTACCAGATAAAGAGTTCAAAGCATTAATAATAAGAATGCTAACTGAATTAGGGAAAATAATGGATGAACGCAATGAGAATCTTAATAAGGAACTAGAAAATATAAGAAAAAACAGTTCAAATTGGAGAATAAAATAACTAAAGTGAAAACCACACTAGAAGGAATTAACAGCAGGCTAGGTGACACAAAGAATGCATAAGTAATCGGGAAGAAAGAATAATGGAAATTACCCAATAAGAAGAGCAAAAAACAAAAACAAAAACGAGAGCAGTTCAAAGACCTCTGGAGCAACATCAAGTATACCAACATTCACAGCATAGAGGTCCCAGGAGGAGAAGACCAAGAAAAAAGTACTGAAAATGAATCTGGGGAAATTGTGGATGAAAACTTTCCAAACTTGAAAAAGGAAACAGATCTCGAAATACAGTAACCACAGAAGGTTCCAAACTAGATGAACACAGACCCACTCCAAGACACACTGGAATTAAAATGGCAAAACTTAAAGACAGAGAATGCTAAAAACAGCAAGAGAAAAACAGTCATTTTTCAGAGGAACCTTCATAAAAGTAACAGCTGATTTTTCTCCAGGAAATTTGCAGGCCAGAAGGGAGGGGCATGAGATATTTACAGTACTGAAAGGAAAAAACCTGCAACCTAGGCTATTCTGCCCAGTAAGATCATCATTTAGAATTGAAGGAATGATATAGAATTTCCTAGTTAAAAACAAACAAACAAACAAAACTAAAAGTGTTCATCAAAATTAAGCATAAATTAAAAAGAAATGTTAAAGGGTCTTCTCTAAGTGGAAAAGAGTAGACATTCAATTTATTATCTTGCCATTATTAGAATGACTAGACTCACCTTCCACACAGTGTATGCATTTAAAGTTCACTTTGGGTTTTTCTGTCTCTGGTATGGTTTATCCTACAGCCAAGGGGTGTATTCTCTATGCTGCTACATGTCATGGTTCTCAAGCACTTAGTACTTAAGATCCCTGAGAGACTCAAGAACATCTCAGAACTACCTGCTGCCTTTAAAATTAAATACAAATTTCTGTTTTTCAATAACATACCTATCCTGCCTATCCTACCAAACACTTTATCTTTCATAGACAAACAGGTGAAATGTACTACCCCAGGTATACCTTTACCTATTTCACCTGGAAGCTTAAGAGTTTTTCATTCTGCTTTATTCCGCACAGGAAAAATTTCTGTTGGGTTGCTATGAATTCATATTTCATTTTTATAAGCCCATGTGCCATTTTCACTGAAGGTTCTCTCACTAACACCACTCAGCACTAAGTTCTTCAGTGCAATCTATATGTACTCAAAGTACTGGCTTTCAGTTTGCATTTTATTCATGTGTAGTACATTGCTTTGCTTCAGAAAATTTATTCAATATTTGTTTGTCCTTCAGGTTTTAATATGCTCTTTGAAGTGAGATAACAAACATTTTATATGCTATCTATCTCAAAGTTAGTGAAAATACCAGGATACCAGAATAAACATTAATAGGCTGTGCTTTTTAATAGAGTGTCTGTATCTCCCTTCATTTAGGTCTTATGCTATTCAAGTTTCCACCCTCTACTGGAAAAATCTGGAACTGAAGGAATTCTGATGTATCTCTATTGTGTGCTAAGCCACTTCAGTCATACTTGACTCCACGAGCACTGTGGACTATAGCCTGCCAGGCTTCTCTGTCCAGTGGGATTCTCCAGGCAAGAATACTGGAGTGAGTTGCCATCCTCCTCCAGGGGATTGTCCCGACCCGGGGACGGAACCTCTGTCTCTTATTGTCTTCTGTGGGTTATCACTAGAGCCACCTGGGGAGCCCACTATATTGTTCTTACATAAATAACCATCTAGCACCAACTGTTTACAACAGCAGCTCATTCACTGAGGCTTAGAACTCAAATCACAGTAGAGTTTCACTTTTTTCCCTCTTTCATTTCTTTCTAAGAATGTTGCTATGGAAACTACACTGGGTTTTCGTTCTCTGTCTTCGTCATGCTTCTGCTCAAAAGCCAGGGAGAGAGAGACATACATCAGTGAGGCAAAAGTGACAGCCTCTGGGGACAGAGGAAGGCCATGGGGAAAGTATGTATTCTCAGGACACTGATTCACAGCTACTTTTCCAGCGAAGACAGGTCGATGTGACCATCCTTTAGGGGGATTTAATTAAAAACCAGTATGGGCCAGACTTTATGTAGTGTGGTGGCAACATGGATCACCAGCATCCAATAGTGGCATGTCAAAGAAGGTGAGGGTTGCTCAGAAATGGCCCCACACATATTAACAGTTTCTGTTGTGTGCTTCTTTCAAGCAAGAAATTCATTTGGTGCTCATCCTTTTTTACCCAGGGAGATTTACTGACCATGGGTTGAATTCACTTTTCATGTTATTAGGTCACTGGGGGCAAGGAAGGTTGCTTTCTCTTTTCTCCTTAGTTCTCTCAGTGGTAGGGACTTTTACATACTATCATTGATGAATTAAAGGAAATACTCAGGCTGCAGAAATTATAAACTGCTTTTAAGGTACTCTCACTCTGGCTGCAGCAATGGCTGCTGCTAATATTTCTGCTGTAATATCTTGTATACATGACTTTACAGTTTTATAGATACCATTTATTTTTCTACATATTTTCACTTCTTCCTATATTAGGAGAAGGTAAGGAGCTGTTTGGTGCCTGGAGGCATCCTACAAAGTCCCCTGTGAATCCCTGATACATCAGCAGTGGGTTTCTGGTTCTCAACTTGGAAAACCCTTCTGTCCATTTGCCAGGCAATGTTTCCTAGGAGTGAACTCTGCCAACTTTCATGGCATCTGGCAAGCCAGGAACATGTTCTGAGAATATGAGATTTGATGACCATATGCAGTTCTCTCTCATCTACATACACTGTCCAAATCTTTCTACATTACTCTCTCAACTGTTACACATGTCCATTCTCATCTTCCTTTACCTTCACTCCTGCCCCTATCTCACTTCCTTCACCTCTAATTCAAACCCTCCATTCAATGGAGCTTTTAAGGTTTCAGACCCTGCAATCACATGACCTCCACTGTACCTCATCCCTTCCTGATCATACATGGAAAAGGAAATAAATTCAAGTTCTGAGGGTCTAATTTCTTAACAGTTACAAGTTGTATCTCTTATGCTAACCAATAACACTGCCTATGAACCTACCACTCAAGCATACATATTCTTGCCCTATATGTAACATATCAATGTGTGGTGAGCATCGTTGGTGTCTTTAAGAGCTCCTAAATGATAAAACAGTTTTCTTAATACAGTAAGTCAATTTAAAATACTCCTACTTAAAAATACAATGTACCAGGTGCTATTTGAAATTTTGGGAACACAATAGAAAATAATGGTATCCAACTTATGGAATTATTAGCCTAAAGAGGCAAGTGCAAATAAGCAATAATGAGGTTTGAAGAAGGTAGTACAAAAAAGCATCATGGAGTACAGAGAAGGGGAACACAACTCGATTTAGAGATGGACAGGTACATGAGTAGACAAACAAGTTGTCTTGGTGGAAGCCATACCTAGTTTAAGAACTAGACAATGAACATCTATTGGTAGATAAATAGGAGGTGAGATGTGGCAAGTAAGGTGAGAAGAATTTTGGAGGCTGAAGAAAGAGCATATACAAAATCATGACAGTGAATAGCGCATTACACACTTAAAGAACTACAAGGAATTTAAGACGGCTAAAGTGTTTGGAAATCAAGAGAGGTTATGTGAGGATTAACAGAGTCCGGATCCCATAGGGCCCTGTAAGTGAAAGTGAAAGTGAAGTCGCTCAGTCCTGTCTGACTCTGCGACCCTGTGGACTGTAGCCTACCAGGCTCCTCTGTCCATGGGATTCTCCAGACAAGAATACTGGAATGGGTGGCCATTTCCTTCTCCAGGGAATCTTCACTGGAGTGGGTTGCCATTTCCTTCTCCAGGGGATCTTCACTGGAGTGGGTTGTCATTTCCTTCTCCAGGGGATCTTCCTGACCCAGGGATTGAACCTGGGTCTCCCGCATTGGAGGCAGACGCTTTAACCTCTGAGGCGCCAGGGAAGCCATCATCTGAGGATTAACAGAGTCCAGATCCCCTAGGGCCCTATAGGTCAAGGTAAAGATTGAGAGATTTGGCCTGACAATGAATGTTTTAAAGCACAGAAATAATCTGATCAAATCCTTAAAATATCATAATCTAGGAAGAGGATAATGATTGCTTGAATTAAGACTGTTGTAGTTAGGATGGATAGAAGTGGATGGATGAAGGAGATATTGAAGAGGTGCAATTAACAGAACTTGGTAGACTTGACTCTTAAGGGTAGGAACTGTGCTTACGTTCCTCTGTATCCTTCACAGTGCCTGCCATGGTATTTTAAGTGCAGAAGGGATCTGATAAATATTTGTTGAATGAATGAATAAATGAAGCCTCTAAAACCTCTCTCCCTAGAAGAAATATGAATTACATTCATGTTTCATTTATAAGGAATGTGATGAATGCTGAAAGCAGAAGCAAAGCATTTTCAGCATCAGTCTTGTCGAAGGAGCTAGTAAGTAGGAATTTCAGAGTACTGCTGTGTACAGTCCCAGGGGACCATGGCTGCTTTGAAGCCAAGGATTCAGGGCCTCCATTACAAAGGCAACTGTGGTAACACCAAGCAGTTAAGGAGGTAAAAGGGCAGCAGGGAATCTAATTTCAAAGTTTCTCATTGTAATACAGATGCCTGGAAACAAGGCTGGCTTCTAAAGTGCTGCAACTGCCCTTATCTGGAGATGGAATATGTCACATGAATGCACATGCTGTTCTGAAAAAGTTATGTTGAGCTTATGAGAAGGCAATGAGATGGCTAGTTAACATATGGTATTCTGGAAGGCTCATTCCAACCTAGCCATCTTGGCTAGGCTGCATAGAAGTTAAATAAGCAGGGTGACAATATACAGCCTTGAGGTACTCCTTCTCCTATTTGGAACCAGTCTGTTCTTCTATGCCCAGTTCTACCTGTTGCTTCCTGACCTGCATATAGGTTTCTCAAGAGGCAGGTGAGATGCTCTGGTATTCCCATCTCTCTCAGAATTTTCCACAGTTTATTGTGATCCACACAGTCAAAGGCTTTGGCATAGTCAATAAAGCAGAAATAGATGTTTTTCTGGGACTCTCTTGCTTTTTCCATGATCCAGCGGATGTTGACAATTTGATCTTTTATTCCTCTGCCTTTTCTAAAACCAGTTTGAACATCTGGAAGTTCACAGTTCACGTACTGCTGAAGCCTGGCTTAGAGAGGTTTTTTTTTTTTTTTTTTTTTTTCTGGCTTAGAGAATTCTGAGCATTACTTTACTAGTGTGTGAGATGAGTGCAATTGTGCGGTAGTTTGAGCATTCTTTGGCATTGCCTTTCTTTGGCATTGGAATGAAAACTGACCTTTTCCAGTCCTGTGGCCACTGCTGAGTTTTCCAAATTTGCTGGCATGTTGAGTGCAGCACTTTCACAGCATCATCTTTCAGGATTTGAAACAGCTCAACTGGAATTCTATCACCTCCACTAACTTTGTTCATAGTGATGCTTTCTAAGGCCCACTTGACTTCACATTCCAGGATGTCTGGCTCTAGGTGAGTGATCATACCATCGTGATTATACAGGTTGTGAAGATCTTTTTTGTACAGTTCTTCTGTGTATTCTTGCCACCTCTTCTTAATATCTTCTGCTTCTGTTATGTCCATACCATTTCTGTCCTTTATCGAGTCCATCTTTGCATGAAATGTTCCCTTGGTATCTCTAATTTTCTTGAAGGGATTTCTAGTCTTTCCTATTCTGTTGTTTTCCTCTATTTCTTTGCATTGATCGCTAAGGAAGGCTTTCTTATCTCTTCTTGCTATTCTCTGGAACTCTGCATTCAGATGCTTTTATCTTTCCTTGTCTCCTTTCCTGTTCACTTCTCTTCTTTTCACAGCTATTTGTAAGGCCTACCCAGACAGCCATTTTGCTTTTTTGCATTTGTTTTCCATGGGGATGGTCTTGATCCCTGTCTCCTGTAGAATGTCACCCTGCTTTTTTAACTTATATGCAGAGTATATCATGAGAAACGCTGGGCTGGAAGAAGCACAAGCTGGAAGCAAGATTGCCGGGAAAAATATCAATAACCTCAGATATGCAGATGACACCACCCTTATGGCAGAAAGTGAAGAGGAACTAAAAAACCTCTTGATGAAAGTGAAAGTGGAGAGTGAAAAAGTTGGCTTAAAGCTCAACATTCAGAAAACGAAGATCATGGCATCTGGTCCCATCAGTTCACGGGAAATAGAAGGGGAAACAGTGGAAATAGTGTCAAACTTTATTTTTTTGGGCTCCAAAATCACTGCAGATGGTGACTGCAGCCGTGAAATTAAAAGATGCTTACTCCTTGGAAGGAAAGTTACACCCAACCTAGATAGCATATTGAAAAGCAGAGACATTACTTTGCCAACAAAGGTCCGTCTAGTCAAGGCATTGATTTTTCCAGTGGTCATGTATGGATGTGAGAGTTGGACTGTGAAGAAGGCTGAGCACCGAAGAATTGATGCTTTTGAACTGTGGTGTTGAAGAAGACTCTTGAAAGTCCTTTGGGCTGCAAGGAGATCCAACCAGTCCATTCTAAAGGAGATCAGTCCTGGGTGTTCTTTGGAAGGACTGATGCTGAAGTTGAAACTCTAGGACTTTGGCCACCTCATGCGAAGAGTTGACTCATTGGAAAAGACTCTGATGCTGGCAGGGGGATTGGGGGCAGGAAGAAAAGGGGACAACAAAGGATGAGATGGTTGGATGGGATCACCGACTCGATGGACATGAGCTGGAGTGAACTCTGGGAGACGGTGATGGACAGGGAGGCCTGGCATGCTGCCTTCATGGGGTCACAAAGAGTCGGACATGACTGAGCGAGTGAACTGAACTGAACCATGTAATTGTCAGATTAGTTCATCTAACTCTACTCCTTCTTTCCTTTCTCTCTTCTGTTTCACCCTTTTCTCTGGTGCCCCTCTTCCTTTCCCCACTTTCCTCTCTTTTTTGCCCTCAATCTCTCCTTCTCAGTTCTACTCCCACCCCCTTGCCTGAGCCTGGCATCTGTGTTAGAGAATTAGTCAAAGATTCATTTAAATCTTATCTAAATTGACGTGGGGGAGATAACGCATATTGGCCTTCAGCCCAGATCGCCTACCAACAACTTCCACCACACACACACACACCACCAACGTAAGTGGTAGCTGAACACAATATTTATATCTAATGTCTCTTTACCAACATTAACAATAAAAAAGGTATTAAGAAAATGACTGTACTTGTAGCCATCAAAATGCTATTTGTTAAGGGACTTAAAAAGATGGGAAATGCTTTGGTTATAGTGTTAACAAGGAAAAAAGTTAGAAAACAAAATTATATTTCAGTAAAGAAAGTTTAGTTGTTCAGTTGTGTCTGAATCTTTGCGACCCCATGAACTGTAGCTTACCAGGCTCCTCCATCCAGGGGATTTTCCAGGCAAGAGTACTGGAGGGGGTTGCCATTTTCTTCTCCAGAGGATCTTCCCAACCCAGGGTTCAAACCCAGGTCTGCCACATTGTAAGCAGATGCTTTACCATCTGAGCCACCAGGAAAGTCAGCCAGGTAAAACAGCCTTTAAATACTAGAAAGTCACATACTGATGTGCTATGAATTTTGCTTGGTGGTGGTGGTGGTGGTTTAGTTGCTAAGCCATGCCTCACTCTTGAGACCCCATGGATTGTAACCTGCCCATGGGATTCTCTAGGCAATAACACTGGAGCAGGTTGCCATTTCCTTCTCCAGGGGATCTTCCTGACCCAGGAATCAAACCCCGGTCTCCTGCATTACAGGCAGATTCTTTACCAACTGAGCTAACTTTGATGAAGGCTTTCATTTTCCTTATCATATAGTTCTATAGTTACAATTTGCCTGCAATGTGCATGTGTTAATTCTATTTCATGGAGAATATTTTAAAAGGAAGGTACCAACAAGACAATATTTTGTCTATAGAATGCCTTCGGGTTCCTCTATAGTTTGTTGGTGTGTTTTGTTTGTTTGTTTTGCTTTACATCTTTTGGCTATACCTAGCTGTGTACAGGGGTGTGTGGATATTATTTCCTTGTTTTTTAATGACCAGTGTAACTTTAGCTCTCAGTCTATAGTCTCAGGCCACCCCGACAATGACTACAGCCATGAAATTCAAAGATGCTTTCTCCTTAGAAGAAAAGCTGTGACAAACCTAGACAGCATATTAAAAAGCAGAGACATCACTTTGCTGACAAAGGTATGTATAGCCAAAGCTATGGTTTTTCCCATAGTCATGTACAGATGTGAGAACTGAACCATATAGAAGGCTGAGTGCCAAATAATTGATGTCAAATCATGGTGCTGGAACAGTACCCCTGATTCATTCATTCTGATGTATAACAAAAGACATCACAATATTGTAAAGTAATTATCATCCAATCAAAGTAAATAAATATATTTTTTTAATGTGGTGCTGCAGAAGACTCTTGAGAGTCTCGTGGACTGCAAGGAGATAAAACCAGTCAATCCTAAAAGAAACTAATCCTGAATATTCATTGGAAGAAATGATGCTGAAGCTCCAATACTTTGGCCACCTGATGCAAAGAGCCAATTCATCAGAAAAGACCGTGATGCTGGGAAAGACTGAAGACAAAGGGAGAAGGGGGCAGCAGAGGATGAAATGGTTAGATAGCATCACCAACTCAATGGACATGAGTCTGAACAAACTCCAGGAGATAGTGGAGACAGGAGGCTGGCGTGCTTCAGTCCATGGGGTTGCAAAGAGTCAGAAATGACTTAGTGACTGAACAGCAACAACTCAGTCCAAATAGGCCAAAGGATGCAATTCCATGTGATCTTTGAAAAGATGTTTTAGAATTAGACTTGAATTCAAGTCTCTGATGTGTCAATCATGAAGAGTAAAACTTTTGGCAAATTACTTAATTTCACTTAACAGAATAACAATCAGATAATAATAGTATTGATCTTGTAAGGCTATCGGGAATATCATGAAATCATATATGAAACAAACCAGTTGGCAGAGTGACTGTTCAACAAATGTTTGTTTTTATTTTGATTACATGGGGACATATAGCAGACTCTGGCCAAGACACTGTCAACACTTTACCTTTTGATGATGATGACAACAGGACCATGTTCTAACTTCTGTAATTTCCACAGGATTCAACATAATTGAGGACACGTTGTTAAGTTGCTAAATCGTGTCTGACTCTTGCAATGCCATGGACTGCAGCCCACCAGGCTCCTCTGTCCATGGGATTTCCCAGGAAAGAATACTGGAGTGGATAGCATTTCCTACTATAGGGAATATTCCCCACCCAGGATTGAACCAGCACTGGAAGGCAGATTCTTTACCACTGAGTCACCAGGGAAGCCCCATTGAGGACACATACAAACCCTTAAACTCTCCTATCCTTCTGTACCCTGTCTGAAAACATCAACAGACAGAACTTGGAACAACAGTCATAACCTCTTCAATATGTGCAAAATTCATATGTTATTGTCTCCTGGCAGCTATTATTCTGTCCTTCATGTGAACCTTCTTGCTTAAGTGGAAAAAACTATGGTGACTCTTACGAAAGTGTTGCTGCCATCTTCAAGGGATTATTTGATTTACTAATTGTAGTACAATGAGGAAATTTGTGCTAAATTACATCTACAAGAAGAAAATGGCTCCACATAATTAAATGTCCTCTTTAGATCCCAGAACTGAGGTGCAGATGGATGCCAGCAGTATCATTCACTCTAATGTATTAGTACATTAATGTTCAGCTCTTTCTGAGGATGGTGGGCATGGCTGACATGAAAATGAATGCCTCTGAAATCAGAATCTCAGGCACACTGATACTTGGGTAGAAATGATTTAGGGATCAAAAAGCTTTTCCATCATATCTCAAATCATACCATATATGTAGTCACCTCTACCATCTGAAAGGTCAACTTAGATCATACCAGATGCCTCAAAGAAAGGTAAGACAAAATCATCAGCAATGAAGTCATAGAAAGTCTACCAGCACAGAAGTGATTCCTGCTATAGCACAGCTCCATTCATCTGGACAAGCCCAGAGGATGGATGGCAACTGTATGGCAGATTGAGTATAGACAGGGTCAAGGGAAAGAAGCAGAACAGTGACATATTAAAACACCACTTCAATAATGTCACACCTCCATGAAATGTTGGGAGCTGTAGCAGCAACATACAGAATGGGCTGGTTTAAATCAATCCCAGAGAGAATATGTCTTTTCCTGTAAGTACAGCCTGCAACCCAAGGAAAGAGGCCAAACAGTAACAGTAAAGACTGAACAGATAGGAGCTACAGTTACAAAAAAAGAGCAGTCAAGTAGCTTGCTGACCCATTATATATTAATAAAGCTACAGGTTCTTTTTTGGCTTTTCAGTGATAAACACTAAGAAGTACAAACACATACAAATATAAACACACACGCACGCACACACACAGAAATTCCAACAGGCACATTTTTAAATACACAGAGCTACAGAATTATAGAATAAACACGGAAGTCCTTTTCTGCCTCTTTGGTCCCAGTACCTCTATATACATGATTCTTTAAAAACAGAGTTCACATTGTATTCCCAGTTCATGGCATTTTAAGGCTTTTGAACATCTCCTTTTTGCATATAATGCTGTGTACCACCCTAGGCAGCATCTGTGAACTTGCTCAAAAACATCCCGGTGGCATACCTTGTGCATTTCAGGGATGCGTGAATCTGAAGTGTGTGTGTATCTTTTAGTGCCTGCTGTCTAGCAAAATGTCATGCCACTCAGTACAGACAGACCTGAAGATTGAATCTGTCCTGAGTTAAGAATCTGTGAACTGATCTGTTGGAGTTTCAGCAGGCCAAAAAATTCCCTAGAGGGACTCAGAATTAATTCTCCCAATAAGAACCTCACTGAACTAGATTCTCCTAACAAATATGTCTTATATATGTTAACTGTTCAAAATCCCTAACTTGCCCTGGGTGGGAAAGGATAATGAAAAATGGAAGTTTCTGGCTACCTAGTTAACTATTTTAACCTTAATATTCCTGAGAGAAAAATGGCAGGGGCGGGGGGGGGGGTGAAGTAGAAAATAGTACAAAAATAAGAAATTTGTTTAAAAAGACACTCTGACCTTATGGTCCCACCCACATACATGATGATAATTATTGAGACATTGCAAATCCTCCCAAAGCCAGATGATGGCAAATGTACTGTTTTCTAGAGAGATGAGAGCAGGACAACCTGAAGAGGAGAGCAGGCCTTCACCTACTGGAGAATGGAAAGACAGAAAGATAATAACTCCTTGTTGACTATTTGCAATGCCTCCTCACCACCTTACTACTCGAGGAACAAATGCAGACAACTGGCAACCAACTGAAGGATAATGTAAGAAAGGAAGCATAAACATAAGCAAGTAACAAAAAACTGGAATAGTGGAATTAAATATGATCTCATGGAAGCTTCTGGATAGTGAGAAAGATTTGGATGCCCACCCTTAGGTGAGCTTCTGGTCAAGTCCGATCAGTATTCTGGCTTCATTCGATAAGACCATAATAAATCAGCACCTATATCTCATTCTAGGCAAGCTTGGATGGTTTGCACAACATGGCGAATAAATAAATCTAATGATCACCAAAATATAAGTACCAAGTTCACTAGTTTATTGACAAAACATTATCTAAACACTCATCAAAGGGCAGTTATTAATTTAGGTTTCAACGGTACAACAGTAAAGAAGATGAAGAAGTCTCTCCCTCACACAATACACGTTGTTCAGAAAGACAAATAAAGCAAATAATATATGAGGAAGTGATGACTCCAAAGAAAAAAAGTGAAGCAGGATAAGGGGGTAAAATGTACGAGGATGTTATCCTAGAGAGGATAGTCAGAAGACTCCTCTGAGGTGTTCATCTTGAGAAGTGACTAAAAAGAAGAATAAACCAGATGCAAATACGTAGTGGAACACATCACTTCAGGAAGAGGAAAAGCAAGGGCAAATGATCTGGTGTTGCTGTGTTGTTGTTGTTTAGTTGCTAAGTCATGTCTGACTCTTTTGTGACCCCATGGACTGTAGCCCACCAGGCTCCTCTGTCCATGAGACTTCCCAGGCAGGAATACTGGAGTGGATTGCCATTTCCTTCTCTAGGGGATCTTCCCGACCCAGGGATCAAACCCATATTTCCTGCATTGGCAGGTGGATTCTTTACCACTGAACCACCTGGAAAGCCCGATGGGACTGTACCCTTGGCTTATTCTAAACCCACCAAGGAAACTGGAGAACTATGTGAGGGGGAGATGAGAAGGAGAAGGTTAATTCAGAAAGTTGGCCAGGGCTAAGGTCTTGGAGGTTCTTCTGGGTCATTCTAGGATATCTGGTTCTATTCTAGAAGTAGCAGAAAGCAGGAGGAGGGTCAAAAATGGTGGTAGGATCTTATTAACATTGGAATGATTCATGAGGTACCAGAATTAATTTGAATACTTGCATAAAGGTTTCTACATTTTTATTAAAATATCAATTTCTTAGACTACATATCAATTACAATTCATTTTTGTTTTAAATATATTTAAGGAGGCTAGTAAACTTTGGGGGCTTCATTTTAGTAACATTGGCACTTACCACAGCTAATGCACAGGCAAGAGTGGGTTTCACTAAAGAATAAGAGGTTCGGGCAGGCAGTAGAAACTTACCTGGATGACAAGAAAAGCACAGACTGCTTGAGGCAGAAGTGGCTGCGGTGACCTGGCCAGACTATGCACTGTGAAAATTTGGCATGACCAGCAGTGAAGACACCTTCTAAAAATTAAAGTGTTACATAAGCAAAGGTTATCATTAAGAGTCAAAATGATTTCTGGATCATAGCAACCTTCCCGTGACAACGCATCTAAAGAAAGAAAAGGACAATCGGAAGCAGAGGTAGGTCAGCTATGGAACCACAGACACCATTCTGTGGTCCTGCCCAGGGAAGGGACATCTGGCATTGTCAAGCTGCTTGGAATGTCTGTTCTTTCTGGCAGGTAGATGGAGATGGATGCATGTTGCCATTCAAGCCTGATGAGACTAAGCACTTGAAACAGGCATCCTGCTCACCAAGCAACCTTCTGTTAACGTGGCTGCCCATGTAGCTTGCCTACAGGGCAGGAATTCACTGGTTAGACGGATGCAAATGTCTGGTCCACTTAACCATAATATTTTTCATTGTAAATTAATACAGTGGCTTTCCATTAATATGCTTCAGTCTTCTGTGAGTGGGTACAAGTCATCCCCTCTGAATAATCAGCTCTGGGCATTAACCAGACCAAATGTGAGGACCTGCATTGCTGAGGTCTGGGCTCCAGCTGTGATGAATTCACCCTGAAAGGCTACCCTGCAAGGTCTCTTGGCAGCTGGCCTCCTCCTGGGACACACTGACCTTGCAGTATCTGACATCTGAAATGTCGACATATGCATTCCAACACAGGCTCTCCTGGGAACATTCACCACTGGGGCATATGTGCACGGAGTTGTAAGACGTGATTAATTGAATACTGAAGAAATGTCTCTACTGGTGGGAGAAGAATTTTAATTATGTATACTATAGACAAATTCTTTAAATATGATAATAGCTAATCTTTTATTGATTTCCTGAGCACTAAATGACAAACACTATTCTAAGCATTTTAAATATAATTTAAGTACTATATTTATTCCCATTTTAGGGACTGGAAGAACAGAAGGTAAGAATAATTTAGGTATTTGTTCACGGTCATATCAGTAGTAAATGATGGAACAGTGATTTGAATTCAGACCTACTATCCCCAAAGTTAAGAGAATATGCTCTAGAGTCACACTTGCCTTGACCAGAAACTTGGTTCCACCACTTAATACATTTTTTTTTACCTTGGATTAAACACCAATTCCCCAAATCAGTTTTACCTCTAAATATCTAACATGTAGAGTTGTTAGAGAGCAACAATGGATTTATATAAATAAAGTGCTTAGCCATGTAAAGTGCTTCATGTGATGTACCTTGCACAGACTGAGCTCAAGAAAGGTCATCTGTTAATGCAAGAGTGTCCCAAACATTTACTATGTGGAAAGCAATACTATCAATACATATGCAGATCAGTGATGGGATCTAACTTTTCACAAGTATCCTTCTTATTCTAGATAAACACCTCTGATACTTCATAATATAACTTTATTTATATATGCCTCATTCTAAAATTTTCTATCAGGCTCTACCCTGGTAGCTCAGCTGGTAAAGAATCCGCCTGTAATGTAGGAGACATCAGTTTGATTCCTGGGTCAGAGAGATCCACTGGAGAAGGGATAGGCTACCCACTCCAGTATTCTTGGTCTTCCCTGGTGGCTCAGCTGGTAAAGAATCCACCTGCAATGTGGGACACCTGGGTTCGATCCCTGGGTTGGGAAGATCCCCTGGAGAAGGGAATGGCTTCCCACTCCAGTATTCTGGCCTGGAGAAGTCCATGGACTATAGAGTTCATGGGGTTGCAAAGAGTTGGACACTATTGAGCGACTTTCACTTCACATCATTACAAAATTTTCAATCAGGTTTCAAAACCATACATAGATAAAGACACATAAACAGGTCAAATACAAAAAATAAAAGAGTAGTGAAATAAAACTAAGGGTGGTAGGCATGTATTTCTGTAACTTTGTATGAACTGCATAGTTCATCTGGCTCTGAGCTCCCAAGAAGCCCAAGCCAATGGGATTATGTGGCTGGTTTAAGGTTCACAGTGCCCATTAGATAAAAAGAAACCACTTTTTCCACATTTCTGAGGACTGAGAGAACTTATCCATAAGGGTCCTCACAAAGGTGGTATTCTATAAGACAGCCACATCATTAATCAACTAACCTCCTACAACCCATGCAGCACCCTACCTCAGTAGTTTTAAAACAGCAAAATCACATTTCAAGGGTCTCAAATAATATCTTCAAAAATAACAATGTCAGCTCGAATGAATGGGCTCTTGAATGACTTGAAACCAGACTGCTTCACTATCCTGTCCCTGTCCACAGACTGTCTCATCCCTTTGTACCCCGTGCTTTCAGGTCACCTCCAAGCTTGTTGTCATGTCCCGCCCTTGTACAGATTTCCCTCTGCAAAATGTCAGGCTACACTTTCCCTCTCATCAGCTTTTATTCCAAAGCCTCTGTGCTTTTTTTCCCCCCATTTCATTTTAGGTTATATTTTCCAATTCTCCAGCAATGCAGAGAAGAGGTCAAAGCCGTTCATCTGGAACTAGGAAAAAAACACAAAACAAAAAACCTTCCACCAAACAGCAAGCTTACTATTCCAAACAGTAAATGGCTAGGAGAGAGCAAACGCCTCTGGAACCTGAAAACTGGGCTTCAGACAATAAATCAAAAGCACTTAAGTTAGTTCCAAAGCACCTTGGGCTTTCATACCTGACTGGCAAAAAAATTGAAATAAAAATAAAAAGGATAGTGACGAGGAATAGAAAAAGGCATCCTCCCTAACGGAGCTGTAAAAACGACTGGAGTGCGGTCTCCGGTGAGCTCGACGTCTGCTTACATAAGCTGCCCAAACATATCCCACATCAGCATCCACGCTGCAGCTCCCTTGCTTATACCTTCAAGTCCAAGGCCTTTTATGTCCTCCCCTTTGTGTGTCTCATCCCTGTGCATCAGGTCTACCATCAGAGGTGACATATACACTGTCACTGGCTTTTGAAAACACTCATCCTAATCTCCACTTCCTTTTTTTTTTTCCATCTGCAAAAGTCTGTGCCTGTTCATAGCCCCAGAAAGACCAGAAGGGCCAGGACCAGGCCAGTGTGGAAAGGTCATTCTCACACTGTTTTCCGCAGTCTCAAGTGGGAAGTCCCACAGTTCTCATAGAGGGAGGCTGTCTTTTTCCCTGACATTTCCAGATTTAGTTCCAATAAAATAACTAAAGCCCTGCCTTGGACATTTGAGAACAGCATGTTGTCTGATAGGGCTGGTTCTGATTGCAAATCATATGTTCTGCTCAGCACTCAGCACGTGGTTGATAATCTTCCAGTCGCTGTTTCCGTCTTTCTGGCCAGGGAAAAGCTAACTGAACTGCACTGTGCTCTGCCTTCCCGCAGCTTCCCCTCACCCTCTTCAGCCACCATGCTCTAATCTGGAGAGAGTTCTTATCAGCTGAGTTGTGGCTGCCGTCTATGGGGTCGCACAGAGTCGGACAGGACGGAAGCGACTTAGCAGCAGCGGCAGACACAGAAAGGGATGAGAGAAAGAAAATGAACTGCCTCCTAATTAACTGAATGCACCACTCCTTGTCGCTGGAGATGAAGTAGAAGACAGTCAGTATCACTGGTGGCTGCAGATGATGACCTCACCCCCTTTCCACGTTCACTAGCTCCTACAATTTTCTTTCTTCTCACCGAGGTATCACTCACAGCCAGCGGAAAACAGGTCCTGTAGAGTCTTGGCCAAAGTCCTCTCTCAAAAGCTCAGTGAGTCTGTTTAGGTTAAAAATAAGCCTGGTGCAAGAACAGCAGTATTGAAGGTGATGATCTTTCCTTTAACAAACTTACAGTCTCCAGTGACTGGGTAGGAATGCGGTGGTATAATCTTCCTAGCACTCCCCTAGAACAGAGTACATACTGTTCTTTGTCTTCTCAATGACAAAACTGCAGAAAAGAAAGTTGACCTGGCTTGTTCAAGGTCATGGAAGTGTGCCGAAAGTTTACATAAAAAAGCAAAACAGTTTCCAGATACCCAATCTGGCATGGGACCACTTGGCAACCCTGATCTCGGATGCTGTATCCTTGGTCAAAGCCTTGGTGGGCAACACGTGTCTAAGACCGAGTTGAAATGGTGGCAGACGTGAAGTCCCGGCATTATGAACTCGGCACTCTCAGTGTCTCCATCCGCCCCTGATTTAATGTGGACGGCAGTATCTCTGCCACTGACAAGAACAGCATTTCTTGTCGCTCCGTGTACTAAGCTATTTCTGCCATGACATATATCAACTGGACTGGGATCCTGAGGATTTATTGGGAGTGTTAATAACTGCATGTGAGCGAGGTCCCGGCTCCTCGTCTGCAGCCCGGGGGAGCCCTGCTAAACGGAGCTGAAGTATATTCTCTTTTGGACAGGAAGCTCATATTTAACGCAGAGCTTTGTCTTCCCTGACTGCCCTTTGAAAAATTATGTTTTTAGTAAATAAATATTTAACAGGTTTCCTCGTGTCTGCATGTTCTATTAGTTTGGCAGGATTCAACATCCTCTACTGTGAAAGCACAGTATAAGATAATCCTTTTGTAAAAAATATTATTTTTATGGACTCTCTTTATCTGTTTACCTGGGTTGTTTCTTAGAGTCACATCCCAGTATTTGTTTTCAACATACGGACATACATACTTTGGGGCATTTAAACATGTTTTAAAAAACATAAGTTTGAAGAGCTAGGAAATACATTGATACTCTCTGATACTAGGAAATCTAACCTCACAGAAATTCTTCCATGTCCATTTAGTATTCTCTTCTTTTGCTTCTCTGACTTCTTCCCTGAAGCTTACTTTCCAAACTGCTAAGACATGGCAAAATTGGATTTGTTCCATCTTAACCAAAATAAAATAGACTACAACTAAATCTATTATGTATTAATTAAATATAAGTAGAGAGCATCTATCTACCCACTTGGTTTCCAAACCATTGCTTATATCAAATTTAACTGCCTCTGGGTTTTGTTAGAAGCATTTCCAGAAGAAGCCAACTGTGCTTAAAATTCACAACCTGTATATCAGATATTGCAATTGCCTGGAGATATTATTTTTATGGGCATTCATTTATTTCCAATTTCCACAACATTCTTGGAAACTTCTGTATGAAAGGCAAAAAGAAAAATAAAATACAGACTGCCAGGATATATTCTGATGTATATAAATAGATCTCTATCAGTGACTATTATTTCTGCTTCTTAATATTTATAATGGTTATATGTTCTTCTTTGAACTCTGAGTTGGCTTTTGTTGTTGTTTTGCTGTGTATATTATTCCTGCAACACAGACATGTTTCTTCTTTTGGTATGTTATGTTTATGTATACATCCTATTCATTAGATACATTTATAACATGTTAATAAACTGCATGGCTCATCATAGCTGAGGAGGAAATGAGATGGGGAAGAAAAAAAGAGACCATGAATTGAAGAAAAGCAAAATATAAATATGCTTGCATCTAAAACCCAGGTAGCCTCATGTTAGTACAGCCTTGGGGAAAGCTAATCTAACACGTCCTTTTACAGAAGAGGAAACAGGTTCAGAGGGGTTTGCCTGATGTCTCAGAGAGAAAGGTACATCTGTACCTAAAGTCAACAGGTCAGTGTCATTTCCATGCTGCTGACCCAGAGCACCTGCACATAAGGCAGCTGCTCCTTTCAAACAATGTTCTTCTAGTTCTGGTTCCATGATCCTATGCTGCATTTAAAATACAGTATTAACCTCCTACTTTCTCCTCTCAGTTCAGTTTAGTTCAGTTCAGTCGCTCAGTCGTGTCCGACTCTTTGCGACCCCATGAATCACAGCACGCCAGGCCTCCCTGTCCATTACCATCTCCCGGAGTTCACTCAGACTCATGTCCATCGAGTCCGTGATGCCATCCAGCCATCTCATCCTCAGTCGTCCCCTTCTGCTCCTGCCCCCAATCCCTCCCAGCATCAGAGTCTTTTCCAATGAGTCAACTCTTCGCATGAGGTGGCCAAAGTACTGGAGTTTCAGCTTCAGCATCATTCCTTCCAAAGAAATCCCAGGGCTGATCTCCTTCAGATTGGACTGGTTGGATCTCCTTGCAGTCCAAGGGACTCTCAAGAGTCTTCTCCAACACCACAGTTCAAAAGCATCAATTCTTCGGCACTCAGCCTTCTTCACAGTCCAACTCTCACATCCATACATGACCACTGGAAAAACCATAGCCTTGACTAGACGGACCTTAGTCGGCAAAGTAATGTCTCTGCTTTTCAATATGCTATCTAGGTTGGTCATAACTTTTCTTCCAAAAAGTAAGCGTCTTTTAATTTCATGGCTGCAATCACCATCTGCAGTGATTTTGGAGCCCAAAAAAATAAAGTCTGACACTGTTTCCACTGTTTCCCCATCTATTTCCCATGAACTGATGGGACCAGATACCATGATCTTCGTTTTCTGAATGTTGAGCTTTAAGCCAACTTTTTCACTCTCCTCTTTCACTTTCATCAAGAGGCTTTTTAGTTCCTCTTCACTTTCTGCCATAAGGGTGGTGTCATCTGCATATCTGAGGTTATTGATATTTCTCCAGGCAATCTTGATTCCAGCTTGTGTTTCTTCCAGTCCAGCGTTTCTCATGATGTATTCTGCATAGAAGTTAAATAAGCATGGTGACAATATACAGCCTTGACATACTCCTTTTCCTATTTGGAACCAGTCTGTTGTTCCTTGTCCGGTTCTAACTGTTGCTTCCTGACCTGCATACAGATTTCTCAAGAGGCAGGTTAGGTGGTCTGGGATTCCCATCTCTTTCAGAATTTTCCACAGTTTATTGTGATCCACACAGTCAAAGGCTTTGGCATAGTCAATAAAGCAGAAATAGATGTTTTTCTGGAACTCTCTTGCTTTTTCCATGATCCAGCAGATGTTGGCAATTTGATCTCTGGTTCCTCTGCCTTTTCTAAACCCAGCATGAACATCAGGGTTCTCCTCTACCCACCAATAAAAGGACCTACAAAACTTCCTAAGACCTTCTGTCATCTCGTCATTTCCCCCTTTGTATTTTCCTGCTCAACTATATGAGGACATGCATATAGAAAATAAAATGAGTGTGTGGTGACTGAATACCTAGAGAACATGGATACCTCATGCCTAATACAGTAGGCAATTAATTATGTCTTAAATTCTGAATCAATGTGCAAATAAATAAATCAGAAGGGATGTGAGATCTAAAAACATATCCAAGCAAGAGAAGAAACAGTAAGACATTTCTAAAATATCTCACCAACAGTCTATTTATACAAACCTAACAGATAATCCGGGGGTCTGTGCTACACTTAGGAAGACAATTAGAGATTCAAAGAATAAAAATCTGTCCACACCACCCTAACCTCCCCTTGTCCAACATATTTGTCTTATATTTTAAATACCATGTAGAAGCATAAAAAGGTGTGAATTTGTACAGGCCATTAGAAAGCAGTTCCAAACAGACCATATAGAGATCACAAAGCCATCATCTGCTAGTGTTGGAATGTCTGGATAGCTGTGATGAATGCATTTGCAAATATTGCTGTGAAGTAATTTCCTTCCATTTTTGGAGTACTCCAGATAAATTAGATTTCCCTCTAAATACATCTGCTGCCTGTGCATGAGAAAAGAGAGTTTGTCTTATGTATATGTACTTGGAGGGTACTCATATTCATGTATACGTACTTTGTAATATGTATTTGGAGGGTAGAGGGCGAATAGACTTAGTGGAAAGTTACCACATACCCCAGTACAACCAAAAAAGAAAAAGCCACATGTTGCTTCTCAAATAGAAACTCTGCAAAAATGGCATCCCAGTTCTTGCCATGAGAATATTACAGAGCATGCACAATCCATCTGTCAGAAGAATGTCCACAAATAAGGCCTCATGTTGAACTGGTTAACCTAGGTTGAGCACTTTAAATTTAAAAAATTGGATTCACCATGCTATTAGTCCAATATATCTACCAATAAAATCAGAAAATAAAGCATTAAGATAGAAGAAAATAAACTGCAACACAATTAATAAAGTGCTACATATAGCTAGCTCTAGCCTATGTCAGAATCAGAGAAGAGTCCAACAATTTAAAAGTGTCTAGTAACAGAGTGTGCTAGAATTCAAAAAAGATATTAAATAGAGTGGCCCCTCATATAGTCAAAGGTTCCTTCATGGTAACCTGCTGATAGCAGATGCTATTGGTGAACTGCCCAAATTTACTTGGGAAATTTCATTTCAGAAAATGTTCACTACGTCCTACTGCAAGCCCATGTGACTCTCCACTGGAGGGCTTTCTCTTGGCATTTACAGGGCAGGATAGAAGTACTGGGAAATTAATGTCCCCAGGAACAGCTCAACTAATGACAGATGGGAGTGGGAGGACAAATCCTCAGCTTCCTTGCCTTTTTTAAAAAAAAGAATTTATTGGAGTGTAGTTGATTTAAAATGTTGTATTAGTTTCTGCTGTACAGCAAAGCGAATGTTATACATATACATGTATCTAATCCTTTTTAGAGTCTCTTCCCATATAGGTCATTACAGAGTATTGAAGAGAGTCCCCTGTGCTTTACAGTAGGTCCTTATTAGTTATACATGTTATATATAGGTCAGAAAGCTCGGATATTCATTCTTCACAGTGTCCCAACATTTTCCAGTGAAGCTGATCCCTAGGAATACATAAAACACCCTTGATGGCTTTCTTGCATTCTTGATCCTACATCTGCATTCCACTACTCATTTCTCCTGAGATTTTTTCCCAAATAAACTACTGACACTCACATTTTATTTGGAGCCCACTTCAGGACAAACAAAATTTAGGCATGGCCTGCTCAAAACTGTATGCAGGACAAAAAGCAGCAGTTAGAACCGGACATGGAACAATAGACTGGTTCCAAACTGGGAAAGGAGTATGCCAAGGTTGTATATTGTCACCTTGCTTATTTAACTTCTATGCAGAGTACATCATGTGAAATGCCAGGCTGATGAAGCTCAAGCTGGAATCAAGATTGCCAGGAGAAATATCAATAACCTCAGATATGCAGATGATAAAACCATTATGACAGAAAGCAAAGAGGAACTAAATAGCCTCTTGAAGAAGGTGAAAGAGGAGAGTGAAAAAGCTGGCTTAAAACTTAACATTCAAGAAACTAAGATCATGTCATCTGATCCCATTATTTCATGGCAAACAGATAGGGAAACAATGGAAACAATGACATACTTTATTTTCCTGGGCTCCAAAATCACTGCAGATGATGACTGCAGCCATGAAATTAAAAGATGGTTGCTCCTTGAAAGGAAAATTATGACAAACCTAGACCACATACTAAAAAGTAGATACATCACTTTGCCTACAAAGGTCCATACTGTCAAACCTATGGTTTTTCCAGTAGTCATGTACAGATGTGACAGCTGGATCATAAAGAAGGTTGAATGCCGAAGAATTGATGCTTTTGAATTGTGGTGCCGCAGAAGACTCTCGAGAGTCCCTTGGACTGCAAGGAGATTAAACCAGTCAGTCCTAAAGGAAATAACCCTGAATACTCATTGGAAGGACTGATGCTGAAGCTCCAATACTTTGGCCACGTGATATGAAGAACTGACTCATTTGAAAAGACCCTGAGGCTGGGAAAGATTGAGGGCAAGAGGAGAAGGGGACGACCAGAAGATGAGATGGTCGGATGGCATCACCAAATCAATGGACATGAATTTGACCAAGCTCCAGGAGTTGGTGATGGACAGGGAGGCCTGGCATGCTGCAATTCATGGGGTTGCAAAGAGTCAGACATGACTGAGTGACTGAATTGAACTAAACTGATACAGAGCGAAGTCAGAAAGAATAAAGCAAATATTATATATTAATGCATATATGTGGAATCTAGAAAAATGTACAGATGAACCTATTGGCAAATAAGGAATATAGACATAGACATTGAGAATGAATGTGTGGGCATGGGAGATGGGAAGAGGGTGAGATCAACTGGGTGACTGGGATTGATGTGTAAAATAGCTAGTGGGAATCTGCCATATAGCACAGCGAGTTCATTTTGGAGCTCTGTAATGACTAGTGAGGTGGGATGGGGGTAGGTGGGAGGGAGGTACTAGAGAGAGGGGATATACATGTATAGATACAGCTGATTGTTGTACAACATTGTAAAGCAACTATACCCTAATTTAAAAAAAAAATCTACTGTTGTATTTCAGTACCAAAAAAAAGGGTTATAAATCCCATGTATCAAAATGTGTATGTTTTACCTACAATAAGAACAATAAGCAGTAGTAGGAACACTAAGGAAAGAGGCAGAAAACTACTAAAAGAATGCAATGACTTAGGAAGCATTCAGAATAGGGACAACCAGGCTTCAATAACCTAGTAAAACCTGAAGGCTTTAGTATAGTATCTCAGAGTACAGCTCCTATTTATACCAATGATCTGGGTCATTAATCATTACCATGTTGAATAGCAATCACTGTGCTCTAAAAATGCAGGGGATACACAGAATAATTTGTAAATTTTTACATTAAGGATTGTTAAAAAATAGTTATTTAAAAATTAAACTTCAATTACCTAGAAAACCTATTAATGCAGAATATACCACTTTGCTGGCACTAAAGAAAAAGCAGATGACATAATATAGTTTCAGTATAGTTATACCAGGTCTGGTATAACTTATTTGAGTTTGAAAGTGAAAGTGAACGTGAAGTCACTCAGTCATGTCCAACTCTTTGCGACCCCATAGGCTGTAGCCCACCATACTTCTCCATCCATGGGATTTTCCAGGCAAGAGTACTGGAGTGGGTTGCCATTTCCTTCTCCAGAGGATCTTCCAACCCAGGGATGGAATCCAGGTCTCCCGTACTGTAAGCAAGACACTTTACTGTCTGAGCCACCAGGGAAATTGAGTTAGTAGAGTTCAGCAATTTTAATTTGTGCTGTCACTCTACCCAGAAAGTAGACAGTTATCACTGATGTGAGAAAGCTGAAGCATAGGGGAAGTACCCCAAGTTAGGAAAACATTCATCTCATATTTGACCTGAAAACACACTGAGCTGATTTTTCATAGTTTCTTAAAATCACATCCTTTTAATTTTAGGACAATTCTGTGCTTGTTATCTTTTATGTCATATGGGCTGAACTTTATTCATACATTAGTCGACTAAGCTTAAGCAGTAAGAGTTAATGTCTTGAAAGGACTCAGGCCACAAAACTATCTCCCCATTGATCAATAGTTGCCTCTTTGAAATCCGCCACTAGCAACCTGGATCTTTGGTTTAATCATTGTTGTGTTTCATCTTATGAGATGAAATGATGCCTAAGGGGAATATCATTTCAGGTCACTCACACCTTAGTGTTGGTAAATAAAATTGAAAGCTTTGTTCACTGACGAAGTGAAAGTCACTCAGTTGTTTCTGACTCTTTGTGACCCCATGGACTATATAGTCCATGGAATTCTCCAGAATACTGGAGTTGGTAGCCTTTCCGTTATGCAGGGGATTTTCCTGACCCAGGAATTGAACTGAGGTCTCCTGCATTGCAGGCAGATTCTTTACTAACTGAGCTATCAGGGAAGCCCTTTAGTGACAAAAGGGACCTCCAAATAAAGAAATTAAGGATACAGCAAAACAGTGACAGGTTAATGGAAATATTCTTAAAGCCATAAAAAAAAATAGTTTCCTTATGAAAGCAGCCTATAATATTAGGCTATATAATTCTGGCTAAAAATCAGAAGTATAGACGCAAAGAAACTTTTCACTAAAATAAAATGCCAAATATTTAAATAAACCTGAAAAGAATCCATCTGTTATCTGCCCATTTCTGTGAACAGAAATAGTGGTTTTACATATGTGTGTGCATATATATATGTGTATATATATATATATATATATATACAGAGTGAACAAAAAATATATATATACATATATATACACACACACACATATATGCACACACACACATTTATATATGGCTACCCTGGTGATTCAGGTGGCAAAAATATGCCTGCAATGCAGGAGACCAGGTTCAATCCCTGGGTTGGGAAGATCTCCTGGAGAAGGGAATGGTAATCCACTCCAGTATTCTTGTCCTGAGAATCCCATGAACAGAGAAGCCTGGCAGGCTACAGTCCATGGGGTCGCAAAGAGTCAGATACAACAGAAGCGACTTAGCATGGCCCAGCATATATGTAGTTATGTGTCTTCATCTCCATTTCATTTACTTTCTATGCCTTTGCCCAGTTTCCCATTCTCAGTACCTATATTCTGGGAAGTATTTCACACTCTGAGCTCATCCTGCAATAGTTGACCTTACTCCTTCTGTGACTATGACCTCTATGCAGAAGAAAATCTTTGATGCACTACACATAACTGGCCTAGGCAGACAGATGGCCTGGAATATTACCAATTGCCGAACATAGCAAACACAAGCACTAAAGGGGAACCAGTCCAGCAATATCATATGTTATAGGCAGCAGTGAGATCAAGATGGGAAGTAAATTTCAGGTATCCATCCCCAACTTTATTTTCATTGTGTTAAGTCAGATATGCCTGATGCAATTTACATTTTCTGGGGATCCAGTATTAAAATAAATCAGTTCAATTCAAGTATCTTTCTTCTAGTGAGGCAGATGAACCTAGAGCCTTCCATACAGAGTGAAGTAAGTCAGAAAGAGAAAAACAGACATCATATATTAACACATATGTATGCAATCTAGAAAAATAGTACTGATGAACCCATCTACAGGGAAGGAAAGAGATGAAGATGTAGAGAATGGACTTGCGACACAGTGGGGGAGAGGGCAGGATAAATTGAGAAAGTAACACTGACAGACATGGGCTATCATGTGTAAAATAGACAGCTAGTGTGAAGCTGCTGTGTAACACAGGGAGCCCAGCCAGGTGCTTTGTGGCAACCTAGAGGGGTGGGATTGGGGGAGACTCCAGAAAGAGGGGATATATATATATATATATAATTATATATAACTATGGTTCATTCCTGTTGTTGTAGAGCAGAAACAAACACAAAATTGTAAAGCAAAATCAACCTTTTTAATAAATCGATATTCAGTTGTTAGAAAAACAAACAAACAAACAAACATTTTTAAAGTATTTACTCTGTGACAAGCCCTACATTTGGCAGAGGAAAGAGCAATGAACAGGTCACAATCTCCATCCATCTTTAAAATGTAAAGAACCCCTTCATAAAACTTTGTGAAACCAGAAGCCAAGAAGCCAGCAGCCATCCCATGTAGGCTGTGGGAGGCAATGTCACCTGAGTAAGGGAAGCTCCTTTGAGTTCACCCTGTGCTTTCTGACTGCCACGCTGGTGATTGAACTGCCAGTCAGTCAGAGTGCTTTCTGACTTGATTCCAGAAACTCTGACCTAAAACACGGGAAATCCTGCCAATAACTCACTAAAGTGGGGGTGGGGGAGGGTTTGGGGAAGCAAGATCTGTCTCTGCTCCTTTTATTTAATTAGCTCAGAAATCTGGCAATCAGAACCTCTGACACAGAGAAGACAAAATAAGGTCTTATTTAAAATACTGCAGGAGGCTGAGTCTGGAATGCCGGCCAGCCCCTGTTGGGACAGGGGAGGCAGCTGGGGTGACCTGTCAGGAAGCAGTGGCTCAGCTCCTGGTTTCTATTTGAATTCCCCTGTGAGGCTCCTATCACCCTGCACTGATATGCATGGATGCCAAAGGCCCCAGAATCAGCAGGCTGATGAAGCAGACTGGGCACCAGTGGTCAGGCTGGCAGTTCTCTCTTCTAAAGGTGTGACAAACACAACTCCTGAGAGGCTCTGGCAGATGGCCAGGATGTCTGCTGTGTGTATGCTGAAGGGAGCGACACAGACTCCAGAAACACGTCATGAGAGCACACTTTCTTCACACTCTGACTTTGATTGGTAATTTTTATTCATCCAAAATTCTCTCTTTTGTGAAAGAAATGAATGGGTTGAATACTGCAGAATATCCCCTTTATAGGTTCAAATTCACTCTTCTTTTTAATCTACATGCTGATCACTAGCCCTAAGTCTAAAAGCCTTCCTCACAAACTCAAAAACGGATGGGGTGTGGAGGCTTCTTTTTTCTCACTCCTATAAATCAAAGACTTGAGATGAAAAGGCATTAGGATTTCTTTTCTAATTTTCATAGCTAGCCTTGAAATGATACAAGCCCTCCTACTGAGGCCAGATGTGAATGAGAACATCAATACACGCATGACACCT
Organism: Ovis canadensis; assembly: GCF_042477335.2. NCBI lineage: Eukaryota > Metazoa > Chordata > Mammalia > Artiodactyla > Bovidae > Ovis > Ovis canadensis. The sequence goes on from NC_091245.1 coordinate 186,075,584, forward strand.
TTTACCTGAAAGAGGAGGTTTCTAAAGTAGGAAGACAAAATAGAAGTATTTACAAACATCAAGAGTGAGGCAAGGTTTCCATACCAACTTAATAAAGCTCTCCACTCACACACACCTATGCACATGGATGGGAACCGTGTAACAGCACAGTGGCCAGTCATCCGTGGGACAGTGTGGTGGCTGGAAGGTTTTACAATACTGAGCTGGCCTTTCAGAAGAGTGAATGATAGATCAAGTAGTGAAGATATAAAGGGCATTTCCGGGGGGCTGAGTTTAGTGACTGAAATCTCAATAGGCATGTCTGAGGCTATTCAGAAGCTAAGCTGGGAATTTCAGATAGACTTCCTTTTTAACTTCTTATAATCTTGCCACTCTTCCCTATAGATTAAACTCACCTCCTCCAGAGCATCCAGGCAGGGCTGTCGCTGACTCCTCCCTCCCTCTCCACATCCTCCCCTTTGGACAGAACCGCCTGCGTGTTCCCTGGGCAACAGGGAAGATGGTGGAGCTGTCACCCATGACAGGCCTAAGTGGCTAGTTTCGGACATTGGTTGCTAACACTGATCTCCGTGCCCCACAATTTGATTAGGATTTTTGTGACAGTTTTATAGCATGTTTCTTCTTCTTTTTTCCTTTCACTTTAATAAAAATGGGATTACCTTATTCTTATCATGCTGGCTCTGAAGAGGAAGTCAAGTTGACAAAAAAAAAAAGTGAAAGGTACTTTGAGAAGGGGGAGGGCAGAACAGCGTAAGTCAGCTTCATTTTTTTAAGGTGCCGAAGTACAGAGACTCTTGTTGCTTTGTCTGCCTACGGCCTTTCACTTTCTGCCTGTATTTGGATGCTGAATGCCTCCGTGCCTCAGCCTTCTAGTCTATGAAATAAGGCTAATAACACAGATGTAGCCCAGAGCAAAGCCGTAAGGATTCATTAATAAAACATGATTGGTAAACCCTCTGCAAACATGAAGCTACTTGGTCTGAAGCTACTTGGTTGTAAAGTAATAAAGTGAAGCCTGGAAAGAACAGGTGCAGCGGCTGCAGGCTCACTGCCCCACGGCTCCCTGGCAGCACCCAGCTTAGCGCGGCCTGCCTTGTGCCCTCGCCATGGAAATCTTCCCCAAGTCCCAAACCACACGCGCCTCCCTGAGATGCTCGGTACCCGCACATGCTTCTCTATTCTTCCACCTGGACCTGCTGTTCCTCTGTCTGTGGGCTCATTTTGGTTGAGGATTTTGATTCCACCTTTCTCACAATGATCTGTTGATGGTCTCAGAAGAAAAAAAAAATGTTCTTTTCTCAAGTAGAAATAATTCCTTAATCTCTAATTCCCTACCACCAATTCAAGTGGCAGTCCTTGATTTGATGCTGCTTCTCCCCCAACCTCCCTTGCATCTGTCTCTGTCTGTCTGTCTGTTGCTCTCAACACACACACATGGTAAGATTACAATGGGTAACTGAGTACTACGTGAAAGAAGAGAATGTCATCTCCAGAAACTGAATTCTGAAATACTAATTTGGCTTGTTTCAAAAGTTCAATTGAAACAATAGTTTATCATGTATGCTTTTCTGGAAAGTATTGTGCTAGCCATAGTATAGAACAAGGTAACACACCCAGTCCCTTGCCCTCAGAAGGCAGAGAGAGATGAAAAACAATAACACAAGCAGAACCGTGGTGACTGATAAGAGATATAAGCAAAGAGAGAGAAAGATTTCTGCCAGATAAAAGGAAGGAAGTCTAGATGAAAAGAAGAGACAGAATAAGACATACCTACAGAGGTACTGGCATGTTCCCATGAGAACACTAAATGCTTCCATATAGGTTACCAGAGTTAAACTTTCCAACTACTCTATGGGGTAGTATTGTATTTCCAATGTTAAAACTGACAATCAAAAAAGTAACTTTCCCAATTTCAGTGTCAATGCATAGCATAAAAAGGACAGTCACAATATAAAACCTGGGATTCTGTTGGTAGTTCTAAACATACCACTGCTTGTAGCTATACAAGAAGTACCATATTATGTAAGTTATAATACAGAGAATAAATTGAATACCTTTAAATTCCAGCATTATGTTAACCATGGAGTTGCACAGTCATTAAATGGCTTCTTGGAAACATGTTTGAAGGAAAGTATGACATGAAGCATGGTCATGACTTTTCTATTACATATCAGAACAAGTAGTTTAGTATGACAACATTCATGGACCAACAATAAAGGCAAGTGGCAAAGGCTCATTGAAAATCTTGACCCATCACTGAAAACTATTGTCAACAGCTAAATGTCATGGAACACTTTATAAAAGGATGCGAAACTAGAATGTATTACAGGAATAAGTACAACACGTACAATTTATAAGGCAGGATTCAATGTTAAAGACGTTCTAACCTAGCTAAGATATAAGGTCAAGGTGTTAATGTCTATTTTTAATACTATTTAATTAGCTTAATTTTCCATTGAATATCAAATCAGCAGCCTACTATCTATTTCAGAGCAGTCAGGGTATCTGACATTCTTAGCAGCTGTGATTTTCCCTAAGGGTTTAAGGGGTTTGTATAATATTTGTACAAAGTAATATTATCATTATCATAAATGTTTTCTAATTATTTCTTGGGATTAATGGAAGCATGTTGTATTACTGATGGATTAAGTACAATATTTATAAAACAGTGATAGGATTAAAGAGAAATAAATATGTATATCTTTTTGCATGTGTAAATAATAAATATTAATACCCACCATCAATTTTGTGCAAAGTGGTTTAGTACATATTAATAACCACTAAATAGTTCAGTTATCTGTTGCAGATTTGAGGTATGGATAGCATGTTTATTTATCTGCAAGCTGAAGGACTTGGGTAAAGTCCTTGAAGACTGCGGGAAGGGCAACGATCTGGAAAATGGACCCCCAAAATAATCCAAAGGTGTAAGAGTCCCAGAAAATAAACAAAATGTACCCAATAAGCTTTCAAGAGGAAGGAAATTGATAAACATATCAAAAACAAAAATAAAAAAGTTTATCAAGAAAAAAAGTCATAAATCCCTATAGCAAATATTGAACATGTATACAGTTGTTGGTTTAAATATACATGTATTATTTATAACATAGTGGCTGTTTAACACCATTCCTTTGATTTTTGACTTGTGTATTCATGATTTTTCTCTGTCCCATTTGGCTGTGTAAGCCCCCTGCAGACAACAATAAAGCCTCTATGTGATAAACTGTAAAGCAACCAAAATTGGAAGATAGAAGACATAGCTTGGAATTTACACTGCAATTTACTGCCAGAGAGATGTTAGAAGACAGTAATGGTTTGCATCACCAGCTCATTCTCTTGCCATCATTTTCAATAACTAGGTCAATCCTTAACTGCAACCAAGGACTTGGTTTGATATAAATGTAAAGCAATTTCTCTTCCAGAACTGAAAAGTATAATACATTTTAAGGCCAAGATATGCACCATTCAAAAAATATATGTTTGCTGATGAGGTTTTAAAGAAATTACACCAGTGAACTAATGGAAGTCACTTAAGTAAATAGATTCATAAGAGACTACAGAAGTGATGATACAGTTCTGAATCGCAATGCTACCTTTGGTAGGTATAGTAAGTTGTTTTTCCTTTGGATTAATTTATTCTAAGGTAAGAGACAATGGTCCAGAAACTGAAAAATAGGAAAGCTCTTGTCTATTCTAGTATATAAAAAAATACAACTATGAGTAACAACTTTCTGAATTTCTCATTTGATTAGACTGATCAATTTAATATCTGTTTTAAATAAGCCCATTTATAATACACTATTCTTTTTTCCTATTGGCAAAGTTATTGCCAGTAACTCTCATGGCTCATTATCCGGTCCTAAAAGATTTATTAAGAATGGAATAGCATCAGGTAAGGAGAACTCATTTACAAAATTATAGTCTTCATCTCAGTATCTAGGTTGATTTTTACCAGAAAATGATCCAGACAGTGTGGACTTTTCAGAAGTTTTCCAGCATGACAGGTGGCTATGTAATGATGTGCACAGATGTCTGTGAATACAGGAGGCACCTCCAGGTCACCCCAGAAGTCTGAACTTTCACTCCAGGCATCCCCTAAGGTGAAAGAAACCTTTTCAAATTTTCACCTGTTCCAAAGGATCCAGAATACCCATGACCCTGAGTGACTAAAGCATCTGTTCTTACTGCATTGCATCAGCAGTAACTTCATTATATTGCCAGAACAACATGAAAATAAATATTTCTTCCTAATGTAAATGAATTTGTAAAAACCTGTCCAAGGACGAATGACTATGTAGTATATTCCTTGAATTACTTATGCTTTCTGCTGTTTCTGGAAAGCAAGGTTAGCATCCTATTTCTCTAAGCAATTTTTAGGTGTTGTATATATGCCCAACCTAATTCAGCCCACAAAAGTTATTCCTAACTAGCTTATTTGTGGTCCATGGTCTTTCAACCTAAGAATAAAGGCACTATCTAAGCACCTAAGATTCCTGGTTAACCAGTGCCCAGGCAACAGGAGTGATGGAAAGGATACAAATCAAGTTTAAGAGGCAGAAAGCTGAGCAACCTGGGCCACAGGAGACAGATGATCTATGTGTAGGCTGCCTTCTGGAAACTTCATTCATCACCACGGTCAGATTTGGTCAGGATTGGTCAAACTTAGGAAGTAATAGGCCTTATCATCGATAGGCCAGGTCACATATTACCCAAATTAAATCTTAGCTGTCTGAGAGAGCACATTATCTTAATAGAGATGAGTAGAAAAGGAATATTGTCTTATAAATAAAGTACTATTAAGAATGGTAAACAACTCAATAAATATACTGTTAAATTAAAATATATCTGAGAACAGTGGTTCTCTAATTATGCTCCTCAAACCAACAGTATTACTTGGGAACTAGATAGAAAATTCTTGAACTATCTCATACGTATTTAATCCAGAACATTAGGGGTGGAGTCCAGCAACCTATCTTAAATGAAGGGCATTGCAGAGAAAATTCTTTCTGTAAATTCTAATCAGAAGCATATTTATTGCAGGCTATTTCCATATAGGAATTAATTTAACTTACAATCCACTAGAAAATTAAGCTAACTCTAATATTCTAGTCCTTGATCATACCTGTTGATTAAAGTATTATAGTTATTTTCTCTACCACAATGTTTGGAAACTTACTGATATTAATAACTAGAATATCATCTGATTTAGAGTCAGTGGTTTAATTATGATTACAATAATACCAAAATGTTTTAAATAGCAAGAATACAAGACAGATGCTTTAATGTTTTTATGTACCTAAGCCACAGCCAGCATATTGATTTTTACATATGTACCAGGTTTTATATCAAAGAAAAAAAGACAATGTCAACATTGTGCAATATCAGATTAACTATTTAGGAGTATTTAGGGTCTCATATGTCTTGAGAGTTGAATATGAAATCTTTGTTTTTAGACGTCTTATGTGTAGTTGAGGTAAAGAACTGCAGGGGCAGAAAAACATTCTCATTTCTCTTGGGGTTTTAAATTCTTCTGAGAAGCTGAAAACTAATGTAGAGACCTCCTGATGCTTCTATCTTCCCTCCCATCTCACTCTTCTAATTGCCCTTGTGTGTGTGCGTGTGTGTCTCTGAGTGTGTGTGTGCGCACGTGCTTAGTCACCCAGTAGCGTCTCTTTATAGTACCATGGATTGTAGCTGACAGATGCTTCTATCTTCCCTCCCATCTCACTCTTCTAATTGACCTTGTGTGTGTGCGTGTGTGCGGTCTGTGTGAGTGTGTGTGTGCGCACGTGCTTAGTCACCCAGTAGTGTCTCTTTCTAGTACCATGGATTGTAGCTGACCAGGCTTCTTTGTCCATGGGATTTTTCAGGGAAGAATATTGGAGTGGGTTGCCATTTCCTTCTCCAGGGGAAATCTTCCTAACCCAGGAATCAAACTCACTTCTGAGTCTCCAGCATTGCAGGCAGACCCTTTACCCACTGAGTCATCTAGGCCAAGCCCATAACCAGGCTTCCCAGGTGACACTCGTGATAAAGAACCCACCTGCCAATTCAGGAGACACATGAGATGCGGACTCAATCCCTAGGTGGGGAAGAATCCCTGGAAAAAGGCATGGAAACCCACTCCAGTATTCTTGCCTGGACAATCCCCATGGACAGAGGGGCCTGGTGGGCCACAATCCATAGGGTTGCAAAGAGTCGGAAATGAGAGAAGTGACTTTGCATGCACACACGCAATTCCATAACCACTGGGACAAAAAAGTTCTACCCACTCCTGGAATGAATGATTTCTAAGTTGTAGATAACTGTGTTCTGAATTTCTGGAGAAGAAAACTTCAGAAGGTGGAAAGTGAAGGATGAAAGGACTCATTCAGAGGCTGACAGCTGGTAAAGAGACAAAACAGAGACAAGCCAGTCAGATTAAGGAATGAAGAAAGAATTAGGAAAACAGTAATAATGTAGTCAGAGTGGGTCAGGTCAACAGCCAAGGGAAACAAAAACGAGGAAGGTCAAGGATCGACTAGGGAGGGAGGAAACTGCACGATTTCCTTTACCTCCCATCACAAGCTCTGTTCTCATGATTCTGTTAGGTCATTTACAAGACCTGTGTGTATACTCCATCACTAAATCGTGTTTGACCTTTGCAACCTCATGGATTGTAGTTGGCCAGGCTCCTCTGTCCCTGAGATTTCCCAAGCAAGAGTACTGGAATGGGTTGCCATTTCCATATCCATGGGGTCTTCCCAACCCAGGGATCAAACCTGCATCTCCTGCAGATTCTTTACCACTGTGCCACCAGTGAAGCCTGGAAAATTAATGAATATATAATTTAATTCATAGACAAAACTTTATGATTCACCACACTATATGGTCTGGAGAAGGAAATGGCAACCATACTCCAGTATTCTTGCCTAAAGAATCCCATGGACAGAGGAGCCTGGTGGGCCACAGTCCATGGGGTCACAAAGAGTCAGACATGACTTAGCCACTAAAGACCACCACCACATTAGATGGTATGCAGTACTTGGCTACTTTATACCCTTGACTTGAAGAATACAGTATTTATCTTGAAGTACTTCAGTTTGATCAGATCATCACCTCTCTTCCTCCTATCCAAGAAGAAAATACAAGACATCAGCTCACAAATTTGCCTGGAGGGAAGGCCACATTGGTTTGCTTTTTACCAGGTTATGAGCTTCAAAAGTGAGAAATCTTAATGGCATGATCTGTCTTATCTTACTCTGCATATCCTAGACACCAAAGGAGGAGGCCAGGTCATCAGAGCTGAACATTCTTAGGCCCCAGTCAAAGCAATATAGACAAATGATAAGCAATGGATCAGGCATCAAATGGTCAACCTCATCTGACTATCTTAATAACTAAAACAAGGAACATTTCATTTTTCAGTCACTTGTTGTTGCTTCTCAATTGCTAAGTCATGCTAAGTCATGACTCTTTGCGACCCCATGGACTGCAGCACACCAGGCTTCCCTTTCCTTCACTGTCTTCAGAGTTTGCTCAAACTCATGTCCATTCAGTCAGTGATGCCATCCAACCATCTCATCCCCTGTTGCCCCCTTCTCCTCTTGCCCTTGATCTGTCTCAGCATCAGGGTCTTTTCCAATGAGCTGGCTCTTCACATCAGGTGGCCAAAGCATTGGAGTTTCAGCTAAGAACACAGAATCAGATCATTCATTCTGGAAGTGATGGATGGGCTCTGTGATTCCCTAAATAAACAAATACAAATATTTGGAAACACATAATATAAAATATATAATATTAACCACTTTTAAATGTACACTTAAATATTAAATATCATTTCTGTAAAAATAGAATCGAAGTAGTTACAACATGTAGATCTAAACTAGTCCTAGCTCACTAAAGTTGAAAGGAATCTCAGATATGACACTTATAGGTCCTTGCAAGTCCAGATCCAGAAAGGTAAAAAGGTCCAGAGAGGTTAAACACTTTACCCAAAGGTCTCACAAATGGACAACAATCAAAATTCAACCTATGGCTCCTCATTCACAGGCCAGTCCTCTTTCTTTTTAAGTTGACCTGAGTTAGGACAGCACAAAATGAAGCACCATGGCAATTATCTGATAAATCTGATGGATGTGTATGGACAAACAGGGATAATTATGGCCAGGAAATCCAATTTAGGTCTTCAATTACCTAGATTGACTGTCTACATTGACCAAATAAACTGGACAATGGCCAAAAATGCACTCTACATCATGTTGTGCACCCATAACCTGAGAAGCACTTCATTGTGTTTGTGAGATTAATAGGAACACACACACCACTGAGCTAACCATAAAGTACTATATAGTACAGTTGTGAATGGGTCCATTTTCCATCAATGAACATATCGGAAAGTTACCCCAAATCTCTTTTTTTTTGGTAAGTTGAGTGAAAACGCTTCAGGAACTCATGTACACACATTATAGAATTTCTCTGAAGAAGCCAATCACACTGCCTCTGTCCAGATCCTTTGTTTCATCAAGACTATTATTCCTTCAAATGTATCAAATATAATTAGGTCCAAGAGGTAGGATGAAAGACTACAAAAGCCTCAATAAATCTAAGTCATTCTTGACTTCATTCTGAAAAGTATGTAGGTCTTTGTTTTAAACTTAAGATCATCACACTTAGGATGTTTGGCCATAGATGGAAAGCATTTGAGGAAAGGGGTTTTCAGTCAATGCTGATATAAACTTTCCTGCAAGATGACATGTTTTAAAATAAAAATTTTACCATTCAAGTATTCAGGGATTAATATGCCTGTGCACAGTTTCAACAAGCAAAACAAAAAACACATTTCCAAAGTAAGATGTTTCCCCCTATTTTTAAAAATAAATAGGTTTAGAACTTTTTATGCCGACGTCAGGAACACAAATGACTGTGCATCATGATTAGAGGCTGAGAAGATAAGCCCGCAGAAAGATGAATCAAAAAGCAAGACACACTGTGGTGCAGTGCAAATGCTACTGGCCTGGAGTCACAAAACTTGGTTTTACTTCTCCATTTGGCCGGAAACAGCTAAGTTATATGAGACAGTTCACCTTCTCCCTGGACTTTAGTTCCCTTATCTCGAAAATGAGAAGGTTGACTGGAATTGTTTCCGGTTTCACCTCTCTGTGACTTTAAACCAGAGATGAGCAAAGTAAGGATGATGGGACAAATATAGACCACCACCTGTTTTTGTAAATAAAGTTTGATTAGAACAGCCATGCTCCTTCATTTACATATTGCTATTGCCTATGGCAACTTTCTTGCTACAAACGCAGAGCTGGCTAATTGCAACAGAGACAGTATGGTCCACAAGCCCAAGACACTTAACTAATCTGGCCCTTTACATAAATTTGCTTCTCTCTGCTCTACGCCATTGACACTGTTTTGACAAAAGAGCATACCTTGGCATCACTGCTAAACCAAATCCATATTTTAATGTACTATGCCAATTTTATTGGGTGGTTTTTCATTCCTCTTCTGCCTAAGGCCATGCTGAGCAACACATCTCATGCAACGATACTTCATTGTTTTCTTACAGTCTGGCCATTAGATACACTGGTCCTTCGCTATAACTTCAATACCTAAGTGACAGTTTATACTGGCATTGTCTGAAGGCTTCACTGTTGGTAGGGTTGATGCAGGCAGTTAAAGTTCAGTTCAAAACTGACCAGTTCCCCAGTTTCAGGGTCAAGAAGAAGTCCTTTCCCAGCTAAGAAAGGATGTTAAGTTAAGAGATAGATATTAAACAAGAAGGAAAAGGAACAGTTGTTGAATGTCTATATAGTAAAAAAATAAATAAATAACATGCATCTAAGACAAAAGTGGAACTCATGTAACGTTCATCTTTTTTAATTTTTTTTTATTAAAGGATAATTGCTTTACAGAATTTTGTTGTTTTCTGTCAAACCTCAACCTGTGAATCAGCCACAGGTATATATATATCCCCTCCCTTTTGAACTTCCCTCTTGAGGAGCACAATTTATGTTGAAACTGAAAATCAATACCCAAATTAATAGGCATAGAATTGCCTCAGACTCTGAAATTACCTAAACGCCTTAAAACTCAAGTGATGAGAAGGAAGGAAACTCATATATACTCCTCACTATCCAATAAAACTTCTCACAAAACCTCATAATTAACATGGAGGTCTCTCATAGCCACAGCTAGAGGCCTCCATTGCAGACTTATCCAAATACGGCATTTCTGTCATCCAAGGGCTTGCCTGGCTCTTCATTCGGAGTTATATTAAAATGTGCTTCCTCAATAATCTTTCTGCTCCCTGCCCTACTAAGACCCTAGAAAATACTTCCCCTGGAAAACTGAAGCAGCTGGCCAGGATATACAAGAGTCAGATCTCCACTAAATCATCAATTGTAGAATTTTTAAACAAACTAGCAGGAACTGCACACAGTCTTAAAACATGTGCATTGCTGGTACTTATGGAGCTAACATGATGAAATGGACTAAAAGCGGCATTTCAGTCACTCTTGATTTAGAATCCTGGTTCTGTCATTTACTTATGATATGAAATTAGTTACCTAAAGTCTCTGAGCCTTCATTCTAATCAATTAAATGGAGCCCAAAATGCCTCTCTTATAGGACTATTCAAATATCTTAGAACCATATGCAGTTGTATTAAAAATCCATTGTCTTTTGAGTTATCACTGGTAACCAGATGCAAATATATTAGCTCACTTAATCATCAATTTCCTTTATCAAGACTGGAATCAGTAATTCCATTTTACAAAGAAGGAAACTAACAGCTGGACAAGTTAAGGAATCTGGCAACTGTTACACAGCCATTAAATCATTCAATAGGCACTCGAGTCCAAGCCATTCTGAACCCAAAACCTATATTGTTCCCTCAAATCAATATCACTTCCCAGTGATGATTTCTTCTGTCTTTCAATGTCTACTCTAGTTCCTGGCCTGTAACACTAACTGGGGTAGAGGGTTATGGAGGACCTCAGCCTCATCATTCAGAAATTGTCTGCCTACAGACAATCCAAAAAGCTATCTATATTCCCAGGCACTGACCCCAATACCCCATGTCTGTCATATGCTTTGGCCCAGTGACTAAGGCTAGACAACTGACTCAGCTTCCTACTCAGTTTAGAGCTTTCCCCAGACCATTCAGCTGAGTGTATAGAACCTTCTTAGTTCCTGATAGTCATCATCTTCCCCCTTGCCCAGAATAAACCATAGGGCATATATCACCATCTCCCAACCCTTTGGTGGAGTCTGGCCATAGCTAAAGAGAATGTCCCAAAGTTCAGAGATGTCATCTCCATGGATGAGCTGTTGCCAGGGCTTCCACACTGATCAGATTTCATGTTCATGATATAGCATCTATAGCAATCACTTCCACTCTGAGATTTATACCCCCAAAGCACATTAAAGACCACAGACAGAGCCAGACATGCTAAGTCTGGACCTTTAACAAAGTATGATTTTACATGTGTTTTTTTATTTATCAAAAGGTATGCTTTCTTTGCCTAAACAAATGGGATAAGAACAATCTTTGCTTAAAAATTTGCATGTTTCCTCTACAAAGTATATTTCAATACTTCATTCTAGGATGTTCCTTTATAACAGTATAATTTGCTGTGGCTCATCATAAATGCCTCTATAATCCCTCAGGAAGAATGTAGGGGAGATGTTGGTAATTACAGAAAAACCGTGAAGGGACAAGATGAAGAGGTTTGTCTCCTTTCCTTCTCCCCAGCCTCACTCTCTTTCCTTCTGTGTTTAAAGTACATAGAGCAGCTGTAAATAGAAAAAAAAAAAAAAAAAGAAGTAGAAAGATCACCCATTGCTGGGTGTCTATTCTGCCTGTTCATATTAGAAGAAAGCTTTAAGCTGGGATTGTACATCCTTAATCCCTATAGCGTAAAGCCTTAATGAATTAAGAAACTTCCAAGGATGCAAAATACACAAATTTATTTTCCACGTTTCAATCATTCTCCTTCAAACATACTAATTCTCTCATGAAAGTACTAATTTGTCTATGCTGCATTAGAGCTGTTTTTAAACATAATGTGTCAACTATTAGACTACTATCTCTGAGTATAGAGTCCATGCCATTTTCCATCGTATTTTCCCCCAGTACCCAGTGCAGTGTCAGGTGCCTACCAGGTTCTAAAGTGGGGAGAGAGAAATTATTTCAGATTCTCAGTGCTCTAGAGGTTTGTGTTTGCCCTTTCATGATAGAAAAATGTCACTAGAGAGTGGCCATACATCCAGGTACTGTATTCTCAAATATTCTTGCTCTTGCTGTTGTTTTGTCTCCAAGCCATGTCCAATTCTTTGTGATCCCATGGACAGCAGCCTATCTGGCTCCTCTGTCCACGGGGTTCTCCTGGCAAGAATATTGGAGTAGGCTGCATTTCCTTCTCCAGGGGATCCCCAATAAATTTTAATTGTGTTAAGCTATTGTGTTGTGTGTTAATTGTGTTAAACATGCCTATTTGAGACATCAGCTAGAACTCTAATGAATATATAATTCAATTAAGTGGCTGATTAATGATAGATGATATTAATATATTAGGTATCAGTGGTAATATATATGATATCATATACCAGTGGTAAAGAATCCAGCTGCCAGTGCAAAAGATGAAGGAGACACAGGTTCACTCCCTGGGTCAGGAAGATTCTCTGATGTAAGAAATGGCAAAAGAGAAGCCTGGCAGGCCAGTCCATGGAGTCACATAGAGTCAGACATGACTTAGCAGCAGTCTATTAAAAATTAACTTTTTATTATTTAAGTAAAGGAATGAAGATGGAATGAGATTCGTAACTAAGCCAATGAGACTTGCATTTTAGGGCCCTTAACTAGATCAGCTCCCTTCTAAGATCCTGGAAAAGGTCTAGCAAAAAGTTCAGTTTTTGTAAAATTTTCAAAGGCAATTTTTGAATAGATCCCCAAGTTATGAAGGCCTTAGAATTTATAAAACTCTGTCCTTGGTTCAAGATACAAGAGAATGGTGGTATATAATGCATAAAGTATAACATTTGTATTTGTAATGCACAGAAAGTCGATCTCGCCCACTAAAGTTGACTCTTTATTAATCAGAATGTCACACAATCTAAAGTAGCCAGCAATTTATTGTCCCATTTTCTCTCATTAGTTTTTCTATGGTGCCTTATGTAGAAAGAATTGCCTCATTAATAACTTTGACCAATTGCTTTTGCAAGATGTTGATTATTTTTTCCTTTTGCATTTGACAAATGCAAAAAGGCCAAAATGTCTTTCTTGTAATAGAGTTAGGCTGGTTTTTAATAACGAGTTAACTATGAGAGGTTTAATCATTTTTAGTAAATTCATCTTTTGGTGTAGATAAACCCTGCATGATACTCAAATTAACACACATTTACATACACACTGTTACAACAATGAATTGATGGAATGCTCAGAAAAGAGAAAAAAACTAATCAAAAATGTTTGACTGAAGTTAGCTTTCATATATTTAATATTTTGTTAGCTGAGATATAAACAGAGGGGAGAGACGGCTTATAAATGAAGTAACTTGTGCCTGAGGGTATGAATTTGAGTGTTGAAGGTGAGTATATTCAATGGAATATTTGCCTCGGTTCTAAACAATTGTGTCCAACATACTCAGAGAAGCTTTCTTTACTCAATCTCTTGAATTTGTTATTAGTCACCTTGATTTGCCTTTTCCTTTATCTCTGCCTACCTTCTTACAGGCAATCTATAAGGAGAAAAGTATGTAAGTATTTTTGTTTCATTTAAATAGCAGCCTGAAGGTGATGGCACCCCACTCCAGTACTCTTGCCTGGAAAATCCCATGGATGGAGGAGCCTGATAGGTTGCAGTCCATGGGGTCGCGAAGAGTCGGACATGACTAAGCAACTTCACTTTCACTTTTCCCTTTCATGCATTGGAGAAGGAAATGGCAGCCCACTCCAGTGTTCTTGCCTGGAGAATCCCAGGGACGGGAGAGCCTGGTGGGCTGCCGTCTACGGGGTCACACAGAGTCAGACACGACTGAAGCGACTTAGCAGTAGCAGCAGGGATTTGTTAACATTTTATTATATACTCAATTCTGCTATCAGAATAAAAGGGGAAAAAAATTTCTCTCTAGGAAAAATTAATCTTGGAAGTTTTAAAAGCAACCATACCATGATAACTCATTCAGGACAGTACAACAGAAAACAAAATCAAGGAATTAAAGATTAACACTTGGGTATATATAAGACAGCATTCATTAAAATAGTTAAATGTCCATAATAAAAGCTGAAGATATTTCTATGGTTTATGAAATGAAAGAGTTTCCCATAAAACCCGGAAGTATTCATAGACGTATGCCAAGTTCACATTTTAATGAAGAAGACTTTTTTTCCCCCAGGAACTAAGCAGTGGTGATGTGCTTTCCATACATAAGCAAATGAGCAGCAGCTGTAATTTGTTTTCATCCCCCAAAAAATTCACTTTAAAAGCTGAACATTAAAAAACTGAACTTAGCATTGAGGAATCTTCATTTACAAAGTTTCATTTTTAATAAATTTCAAATAAACGCTTACAGAAGAAAGAAGTGAATTTCTCCATATGCATTTCATGAGTGAGGATTTTTTGTATTCATACCCATAAAGGTATGCTTCTATTATAACTCCAGCATCATTATCCAAAAGGAAATAACATATTTCTCCTATATTTAATACAGGCTTCCTTTCTTTAAGCATAGGCTGTTTGATTATTCAATAATTAACTTTCATCTCAAAGTTATCTCTGCTTTAATTCTATAAAAGATACTTGTGACATACTAAGACTCCCTAATTTCAGTGGCAGCTAACAGTTTAAAGACCTTAAATGCAATTTAATAATTTTCCTAGCCACTTGTGAACAGAAGCCAGTTGACGAATGTGAACTGTAACAACTACAAGTGCTGGTAGCTTTTCACTGTCCATGGCCTCCCCATCTCTGTATCCTAGAGATAGATCAATTGAAACAGCTAGACCGTGGTCGAGATTTCTTCATAGGGCCTCCTGTCTATGGAAGGATTTGTTCTGTGTCCATGAACTTGATATATGGCTGTGGAATCTAAGACACACATTCATCATAAAAGAAACTAGTCTTTTATCTAGGAGCTGTGAGTTTGCTGATAAGCACAAAGAAAAGAACACTCAAGGGAAGGAAAAGGAGAAAGTTAAGGGGGCTAGCAGTGGCTAGAACAGAACAAAGCGTCATGGCGTACTACACATGAGCTAGCCACGCACATTCTAAGTTACAATCAGGTAACATTATTGTAGTCATACACATCTAACCCTCCCTACCCTACTACATGACCTTACAGACAGTAGCTACATCGTCAATATTCCCCACCACTAGAGCACACAAACCACCTGCATCCTTCTCACTTGGTGAATGCGGTGAGGAAAAGCAATGTGGACCAGTGGTACTCACTTCCCTTCACTCATCAGATCGTCTTTCTTGGAGGCCCATCTTCCCTCTTTCCAGACTTTGGCACTTAGCGTGGACTCCTTAAAATATCTGGAAAAATGTATTTCTTTTCCATCCCCTGAACAAAAGTCAGTATTCATTTTTTTTCCTCAAGATGGAATCACAAGATAAATATGAAAGCTAACTGCATGCGGTATAAATAAACATGGTATGGGAACAAGAGAGCAGAACACGATGGCCTGACACAGACGAGAGACAATTCAGCATAACAAATAGTAAGTTGTGCTTTGCCTGTGGCATTTTCTGGCTCCATCAATAATTATATAATACAACAGTCACTGATTTCTCAGCCCTGGATCAATAATGGGTTTCACATCTCCTCTAGAGCTGGTTGTTGACCAAGGTGCTTGCTCAAACCCCCACCCCATTCATGGCAAAAATCGATCCTTGCATAACTGCTGTGTGCTTAGAATGTCAGCACCAGAGCAAGAGAGAAATGTGGAGTTTAATAGCACTGCAGAATTCACAATGACTTCATATCTGCCCCCACAAGCCCACAGGACTCAACAAGTAGCTTTAAAGGAAAGACCTCAACCCTAAAGATATAATACATTGGGACCTGCCAACAAATTCACAGCAGGCACAAATATGTGGCACAGTCAGAGGCCCAAAGCACACTGTGGCTGGAGGCCAGAAGTTTCATCTGACCTATTGTGAACATATCTCCTCTATTCTAACAGAAGAGCTGATAGCATAGCATTCTATATGTTGGACCCCTGGACGGTAGTGCCGCCGTATTTGGGATGAACCCTCTGACTTTCGGCCTGCAACTATTTCATCACATCCCACTGGGCATAAGAAAGCAATTATGTCACATCATGAAATATATTTTTCAAAATGTACAGAGGCTCCCAGTCTGTGCAGAGTGGTGCATTTTCAAGCATGGATATTCTCTGAAAAGCAATGCTAGTGTGTGTACTACACACATAAAAAGAGATCTATAAACCATCATTTTAATCTAATCAAGACACATGGCCAAACTTGATAATACAGATGCCAAAGGAAATTTTTAAAAAATCAGATTCCCCAGTCTGATTGTCTGCCTTGATTTAGTAAGCTAGACAATGGCCCTACTTCATTTTCCCTAGTAACGTCCTAGAGTGGTAGTACATGAATGAGGGCAAAGAAATAGTTTCTTTCTCAGCTTCTACTGCACTCTTCTCTATAGGGTCTCCTGGCATAAAAATATCAGAGGAATGCCTCACAGACATTAAGAGCCTTCATTCTGTAGTCAAAGTAATTGAAATGAAATCCAGAGAGAATGAGTGAGTTGTCCAAGGTCAGCAGGACCCCCAGCTTCTCATGCCCACAGGACCCATGTGCTATCCACTATGTCAAACCTCCTATTACACTGACAAATATACTTACGGGCTCTAGAGCTATGCTCCTACATTACCCTCCCCTACCACTCCTCCTAGGAGAAGGAAATGGCATCCTACTCCAATATTCCTGCCTAGAAAATCCCTTTGACAGAGGAGCCTGGCATGCTACAAGTTCATGAGGTTGCAAGAGTCGGGCACAACTTAACAACTACACCACAACTACCACCATCCTTCCCCATACCATTTTTTAAATTTCCTCATTTTACTTATGAAATACAAGTGAGAAAAGATGAGCCTGATAAGTTTACTCAAAATGTAATATCACTAGGGCAGCATTTTCTGATCTTTCTCCCTCCTTCCTCTCCCCTATCCAATAACACTTTTAACTGTAGGTTTGCTCCAACTTAGTTGAGAGCAACTCCATTCTTTGAGTTGCTCAGACCAAAATCTTTGGACTTATTTTCACCATTTTATCTGACTATATTACGCCCACATCTTTGCAGCCAATCGACTCCTTTCTTGACTTCATACCTTACACCCAATCTATCATGAAATACTGCCAGCTCTACCTTCAGCATGTACCCAGAATCTATCCATTTATCATCACTTTCACGGCTACTGCTTTGGTCCAAGTAACCATCATATATCACCTGTGTTACTGGGATAGCTTCCCAATTGCCTCTACCACAACGGGTTACTGCCTCTGCCTTTGTTATGCTCATTCTCACCCCCAGGGTACCCTCATCACTGCAGCCAAAATCACCCCTCTAGGAACAAGCCACTTTTCTGATTAAAACCTTTCAGTTGCTCTACATCTCATGAGAAAGAAATCAGGTCCTGACAGTGGTACGTAGGAATCTACACAATTCATCTGCTTCTCTATCTCCTCTTCACCTGCCTGCTCTCTCTGTGCCCTCCATCCTGGCTTCCTTTGCCTTCCTTTTCCTGATGCTCTGGCCTCAGCATCTTACAGTGTTTCTTTCTCCCTGGCCAATTTCCCTTCACACATGTACATGATGTTCCCACACCTCCTTCCAGATTCTACCTGAATGTCATCTCCCCTTTGAAAGTGTCACCTTCCCCTCTCACTCCCACCCCAGCATTTCCTCCCTAACTGTCTTCAATACTGTTCACTTCTAATGTACTATGTAACTTACTTTTTCTCCTGGCTATTTTCTGTCCTCTCTGATCACACTATAGGCTCCAAGAAGTGTGGAGCTGAGGACAAGGGGTATAAGTAAAGAGGTCTGTTTTGTTCACTAGTCAACCATAGAATCTAGTATGACAGCACACAGCAAGCATTTGTTTACTATTAATCAGTTAACTAGTAAATGAGAAAACAAATACCATGTTGAAGGGAGTAGAGGGGACAACTGGAGGCAAAGGAACTTTCTTTATATCCTGTTCATCATCCCCACAGGCATATTCTTTTTCTGACCACACAGGAGGTTGCTTCAAGGTCTGTAAGTCTTCTAGGTAATCAGGCTTCTCTTTTAAATCAGTGTTGGAGACGATATAAGACTAAATGTTGCTCTTAGACAGAAAAAGCAATTGAAGAATGGAAATGATCCTTTTTTCTATAATTACCCTGTACTATGTGGCTCCCACCCAGAAGGCTTGATTCAGGAGTCAAGTAGTTTGTTTCTCCAGCACTCTCTGCTCTCAAGACATACGTTGGCAGAAAATCAGAGAACGAGGGTCTGGAGAAATCAGGAGAAAGTATGAGAGCCTCATGGAGGGAGATAGTGTGTGACGCTTTCACTTCCTGTCTTCTCTTTATGATTCCCTCAACATCTCTCACTTCTTCCTTTCTTGCCATTCCCTATCTCCATTCCTAAGGGTGGGCAGGCAGTGCATGAAATATTGTTTAAGATTAGAAGATCCTCTACAATGGGAATCGGGAGCATATGAGGCAATTTGGAGATTTACCAAAGTGTTCAGAGGAATCTGGTTTTAAAAAGTTACCAGTAAGAATGGAAAAGTTAAAGAATTTATGACACAAGGACACCATCACAAGGGCACACTCTTCTGCTGCCATGCTGATTAGACCAGAGAGCAGGGATCTAACACCATGGTTGGTCAACTAGGAAGAAAGCTAACATGAATGGGAACTTAACACTGACCAACTACATGGCCAGGAGGGCTCCCTTTCTGAATATAGCCTCATTCTGCTTGCACAAAAGTGGAATGCTAGAAAACTCTAGCTTACCTTTTTATTTTCTTCTTTGGGCATGTACTTCAGCATAGGTGAAAGTGACAGGTGCTCAGATACTCAGCTGTGTCTGACCCTTCACGACCCTAGGGACTGTAGTCTGCCAGGCTCCTCTGTCCATGGGATTGTCCTAGTAAGAGTACTGGAGTGGTTGCCATTTCCTCCTTCAGGGGATCTTCCCAATCCAGGGATCAAATCTGCAACTCTTATGTCTCCTGCACTGGCAGGTGGATTCTTACCACTAGTACCACCTGGGAAGCCCATACTTCAGCACAATATCCAACAAAGCACCAGCAGAAAGAAACTATATATGCAGTTAGCAAAGGTGTTCAGATTTCAATGCACTTTTACTGGCTTCCTTAGAGAAAGAGTATGAGCTATATCTGACCCCAATAACCCCATACAAACTTTAATTACAATACTTGGAAAAACTAGCATGTAAAAAAAGTTAAATGTAAATTTAAAAAAAAATAAGTGTTGCCTGGGAAAAGGTAAGCTAACGTGAACTGTGAATCTTCTTCTAAGAAAATCTACAAATGAAGGCAATGTTAAGGAACTTGACAAATAATAAACAGTAATACTAATACAAACAAAACATCTTCTTAATCAGAGTTGATACATGCAATTCAAAAAAAAAAGCTCATTCAGGGATCTATTTCACTGACAAGGCAAAGAAGGCATAGTTAGTGGAGGGCGGGGGGAAGCATAACTTTTGACTCAGTGTGAATCACCTAGATAAGGTAAAGAAATAATCTTAAAGCTAAATAGAAGGATCACCATTTTATTTTAGTGGCTTCCCAGGCCACTGGGCATGACCTATATTTTCAGAGTTCTGCCTCTTTTAAATACTCTTCAGTGCTCAAGCAGATATCCAACTCCACTCTCATTCCTAGATTCACCTTGAGAGAGTCTATCAAAATACAGAAATCAGATAGTTTTTTCCTTAATTTTGAGAAGGTGCTGCTATTCTGGATCTCCCAGATTAAAAAATATTCCCAGAGCAAAGTTCTGGAGAAAAAGAGAAAACTTCCCTTGCATTTGACTTAAACTAGACAGACTCTTCACTCTAAACATTCTGGAACGTTGACTCTAACTTGGGCCAGAAAGCTGTCTGAAAAAGATTCTCTGTCTTTGAGCAGAAAGATTGCATAACTCTAGAATAGTCTATAGAAATGCATAGTTTTGTTCAAATGGAGCTTTCTCAGACCTAAGGAATGTCTCATTTTCAGGCAGAAGTGGTTTTGTCAAACAAGTAGAGTAATAATGGTCACCTGACCTATATTCAGCATAACTTTATATACTTTGAAATTTGAAAGCATTCCTCACACCAGGTTAAGGAATTCTACCCTCTTATCCTGTTTCCTTCATTGCACTCATAATCATTGTAATTCATTAACCTTGGGACTCTGTCTCATTTCACTGCTTTATCCAAGGCACTTAGAAAAATGCCTAGCAAATAATATTCATTATAAAAATAACCAGTGCACATGTACACTGTAATGCACATAATCAATAATCACAGATAATTAATCATGTATAAATAATCAACTTATTTTATTACGAAGTCACTCAGTAGTGTCCAACTATTTGTGATCCCATGGACTGTAGTCTACCAGGCTTCTCTGTCCATGGGATTTTCCACGCAAGAGTACTGGAGTGGGTTGCCATTTCCTTCTCCAGGGGATCTTCCTGACCCAGGGATCGAAACCAGGTCTCCTTCATTGCAGGCAGACACTTTACTCTCTGAGCCACTAGGGAAGCCCATAAATAATCAATAATCATGTACAAATATGAGGATATCACTGTAGATGAATTGGGAAGATCAACTGAGATTTTTCAGGAAAGGCTTAATAAGTATTATGGATGCTTAACAAACCAAGTAACATCAGCAAGCCATACTAGGATTATGCCCTCTGCCTGAACACAGGGAAAATGGCAAGAGAATATATGAGAGCTTCATTTTGCACATTTGTAACAGAAATACAAGTCCTACGCTATCTGCTATCCCCTTTGAGCAGCACCAAAATCAGGTAATTCCTGAAGCTGAAAAGTCAAGAAGAGGGTCAAGAAAATCAAACCTAGGGGCTATGAGAGCCTCGGGTTCACGCTGTTGAAGGGAAGTATCAAAGAGCAGGAGACAAGGACTTTGGCTGTAGGCTGTTTGTATAACCCACACGTGTGCGTGCTAAATCTCTGCAGTTGTGTCTGACTCTTGGCGATCCCATGGACTGTAACCTGCCAGGCTCTTCCATCCATGGGCTCCTCCAGGCAAGAACAGTAGAGTGGGTTGCCGTGCCCTCCTCCAGGGAATCTTCCCCACCCAGGGATCGAACCCTCATCTTTTGCATTTCCTGCGTTTGCAGGTGGTTCTTTACCACTAGCGCCACCTGGGAAGCTCATAGTAACCTACATTTGTGTCCAGACTCCATTGCTGTGAACTCTCGCCTTGATAATCTGGGATATCATATCCCCAAAGCCGGTATCATACTCAGGAGAGCTCTCACTTCACCTCCAGTAACAGCAGGTATGTCCTGGCAAAACAAAATTCAAAGTCTCACAATAAACGATGCAATGTTAACTGAAATGCTTGAGAGAGAAGGCTGTGAAGTAGACACTGAAAATTAGATCCTGGCACTACCATTTATGGACTGGGTAATGGGCTTCCCTTGTGGCTCAGAGGTTAAAGCATCTGCCTGCAATGCGGGACACCTGGGTTTGATCCCTGGGTGGGGAAGATCCTCTGGAGAAGGAAATGGCAAACCACTCCAGTATTCTTGCCTGGAGAATCCCATGGCCGGAGAAGCCTGGTGGGCTACAGTCCACGGGGTCACAAAGAGTCGGACACAACTGAGCGACTTCACTTTCACTTTCAAGGCTGAGCAAGTTACATAACTAACCCGAACCAAATTTCTTCAATTGAAAGAACACAGGGAAAAGTCACTCCTGTTTTGCTGTGTTGTGAGGAGTGAATAACAGGAAAAGTCTCTACTCTATGGAAGGCGTTCAATAAAAATCTGTAGTAACATTAATTCTTATTCTATATTGTGAAAGCCTGATCTGAGAGTGTGTCTGAAAGCATGCAGGTGGTCAGTGTATCAGTCTGTCTTTTAAATTGTCTTCATTTAAGTAAAGGGAGCCTGTTTTTAAAAATAAATATTTGACTTTGCACCATAAGACTAGGATCTCTGAGATGAGGCAGCCCAGAAAAAGTATGTCAAATATCGATGATCCGGGTGCCTCCATGAATGGCCATGATGTTTTATGCTTGGAAGGTACCAGAACCACACATCAGTATCAGTATTAGCTCTCTCTAAAGACATGCTTAGCAGCCTCTTTCCTGGAGAATGGGTTTGGGAAATGGGGGAGACCTCACAAACTGTGTATATTTAACACTTAAGAGAAAATGGTACTTTAACAGCTTAACACTGGTATAAAATGACAAAGTCAAATGTAAAATAAATTGTAATAACACAGTTGTTTTTTGCCACATAAATTTTGATCTAGAGTGGATATTTTTCCTAATTTTCTTCCTGTTTATACAAATATTAGCACAAGATTAGGAAAATGTGGTTACCTTTTACACACTCTGTTAGAAGAGGATCAAATAAATAATTTTATATATCCAAATAAGAAACAAAATAAATAGTGAAACACCTAGAAAACCACCCTGAGAGAAATAAGCACTATCTTGCTAAGTTGTTTCAGTCATGTCTGACTCTTTGCGACCCTATGGACCATAGCCCACCAGGCTCCTCTGTCTGTGGGATTTTTCAGGCAAGAATACTGGAATGGATTGCCATTTCCTTCTCCAAAGCAATTATCTTATCTTAGGTAACCAAAACTCAATTCACATTTGGTTCTGTAAAGGCTGTACTTATAATACCTATATTTGTACATACTTATTTAATAAGATTTTTATTACACTAGATTATATGTCATAAAACAATGTTATACATTATATTTAATATCATATTGAACTGTATTTTCTGTGTTCACATTATACTATTGTACCATAGTATATTGAACTAAGTACATTTTATACCTTGAGATGGCACAGCTCTTCACTTATACAATGAAGGAAGGTCTGAGTGTTTTTTTTGCCCCGCTGCTCATTCCTTCCATCTCCTTATTCTACATGTGTCTGAAGAATGTCTTTCTCAGACATTTATAAACAGTCATCTTAGAGCCATGCTTATTTCTAAACATGCTGCTTCACACATTCCATGGGACAGGTTAACAATTATTTTTGGTTTTAGATGCCATCTGTTACAGCTTCTCTGGGCCAAAGATCCTGTTTATGTCAACAAATTACTTAATTAAGCAAACTAGGTGATGACAATGATGAGGTTTTGAAAATAATATGGACATTCATGTAAACTATGTAATTCATTATTATGCTTTATTTTAAAGACTATCAAAGAGCTGGGGTAGTGGAGTGGTATAGGAGAGAAAGGGTACAGGTAAGAGGGGACTAGCAAGGCCCCTCAGAGAAGTGGGATGGAAAGTGATGTAGTACACAGGCTGAGGAACTTAGATCCCTTCTTATGAGAGCAAAGGAAAAAAGGAAAAACAGGAAAGAAGTCCAGATGAGTTCTCCCGGTGCACTAAGCACAACAGTGCCTACTATGTGACAGGCCACTGGGAATAAAGGTACAACGAAGTTTCTAAAAGGCCACATTCACTTGACACTGAACTTGACTTCAGTGTACTCTGCTCACTCCCAAGACACTATTTCTCATTTAATTCATGACTCCATGATGCCCTTTCATACCTAATAAAGACAAGACACCAAGTTAGAGTACTTCTCACATATCCCCTTAAATAATTTTTGTAAAATAGTCACAAAATATAATTTTATCTCAATTGAGAAAATTTGCTAATTCTAAAACTAGCAGATAATTCAAAAATGCTTTTTGTTTGTAAATTCATAGCTCCCTCAGATTTTCCATTATTCTAATTATAGGCAGGGATAGAGACACAAGTATTAATACAGAAAACCCTTGGGTTTTCTGTAATTCTAATAATATTAAAGGGATAGACCTAAACCATGGTTATTGTCAGGTGTTAAGCCTAACTGTTCACAAAAATGACATCCTCCATATATGACAAGTTACCTCTTGGTTGAAAAGAAGCTTCTAAATATGACTTCTTCAAAAACTCAGTATGTTAAATAATGTTTAATTCAGAAAAATGCTTCCAGTATAAACACATTTATGGCAATAACCATAATTATATTAATTTGAGGGAAAGTTCAGTTCAGTCACTCAGTCATGTCCGACTCTTTGCGACCCCATGAATCGCAGCACGCCAGGCCTCCCTGTCCATCACCAACTCCCAGAGTTCACTCAGACTCACGTCCATCGAGTCCGTGATGCCATGCAGCCATCTCATCCTCAGTCGTCCCCTTCTCCTCCTGCCCCCCAATCCCTCCCAGCATCAGAGTCTTTTCCAATGAGTCAACTCTTTGCATGAGGTGGCCAAAGTACTGGAGCTTCAGCTTTAGTGTCATTCCTTCCAAAGAAATCCCAGGGCTGATCTCCTTCAGAATGGACTGGTTGGATCTCCTTGCAGTCCAAGGGACTCTCAAGAGTCTTCTCCAACACCACAGTTTAAAAGCATCAATTCTTCGGCGCTGAGCTTTCTTCACAGTCCATCTCTCACATCCATACATGACCGCAGGAAAAACCATAGCCTTGACTAGAAGGACCTTTAACTGCCACTGGACTACTGGCCTAAGTAACCCCTGAGAGTAACATATCACAGGCGTCAACATCAGGCACATACAAAAACAAAGTTTTTGAGTTAAGAATAGTGAAATTTCCCTCTTTCAAAATTTTAATAAAAATGTGTATAGTTTATAAAGGAAAAGTGGAAAGTTGTATTCTACATAACTGGAAAACATTATTTTCAATAAGTGGGGAAAATGGATTAAATGTCTGTGATACCATTCTATTGTGCAGAACTCCTAAGATCTGGAATTCCTGCTGACAACCACGAGGACCCTAAGAAATGGATTATAAAATGGGAGGGAAGAGGAACTAGGTCGCCAGAATGAGCTCTACTCCATCCTAATTACCTTCTTTATTATTCCACAAGCAAATTCTGGGATTCTAATATATAGGATGATCATATGTCTTAGTTTGCTTTTGACAGTACTGGTTTATACCTATGGTCCCATGTGATTATTGATAAAGTTCCTTTTTGCTCTCAGAAGTGTCTTGGTTTGAATGACAAGCTACATGGTCATCCTACCAGTAAGGCATCAGCATTACTGACCACCCTTCAGAGTACTCTGACAGTAAAATGAATGGATCACTTTATTATCTGTTGCTGTCATTCCTATTATTTAATATCAAGGAAGCAGTATTGGTTTGTTGCCGACAGAAATCAATAAAAAGCAATGCTATAAGCTTTCAGGAGGGTGAACAGAACCTCACTGTAGGGAAAGGATTTTAGAAGTGAGTAGCATTTTATGTTCACTAAGATCCAGCTGACTGTCCAGACTCCATAGCAATACTACGGCTTTGGTTTAATATTTAGCTAGTAAGTAAAATCTGTATCTACAGAATCCATAAGGCAACGAAAGATGTGTGCCTCTTCTCTGATTCCTTTTACCTCCACAAAATGTAGGAACTAGTTGTTCAACCCACAAACTTTTATTAGAAATCTATGACATTTTAGCCCTCTATTTGTCACTGTGGCATTTGTAAGAGCCATGGTACTTGCCTTTAAATAGTTCATATTTTAATTGATGATTCAAAACCAAAACAATCACATGACAACTCAGTATAAAACTATATGACAGTAACTCTTACAAGTGATTTTAAAGGAACAGAATATTGAGTAAAGGACTGTTGAAGAATAAAGGTTTGAACTCAGGCCTAAAGGATGCAGAGGGCTCCAAAAGATGGAGAGTAAAAGAAGAATTGTGGGAATGAACATATGTACAGATGTTGGTAGCTGAAATTAGACTTTTTTTGAAAGGAAACTTTAAAAAAATAGTTGATAGACATAGTGGAGCCATTTTCCAGAAATGTCTGAAAAGTTAGGTAGGAATATTTAGACTTCATGTAGTAATATATGGTATCAACATTAAAGACCACCCAGGGTCTGCCATCTCCGTTTTAGTAAGGTTTTCCTATATTGCAATATGAGACCATGTCAACATGATGAAAGTTCTAGAGAAGAAAAATATCCAGCCCCCTGTTACTTTCAGTCCTCAAGAACAGATGCAGTGAACAAAAAAAAGAAAAGAAAAAGTGATCTAAATCTAATAAGCTACATATTAATTTATAATTTAAACATTTTCAGAAGATTTCTTTGCATAACCAAAGAAAGATTTGTCCTGAATCCAAGCTTACATCTCCCAACTCCTTTTCTCTTATTTTCCAAGTACTTAGATGATAACTTTAAGATTCAGGTGTTTAGATCCTTTCAGATCTGTAAAGGTTATCAGTCTAATCCCCTGTCTTAACCTGCTCTCAACACAGCTTTCATCAAGACTCACTTGTCCTATGAAGGTGCTTCCAAGTAAACCTCCCTGTCTCCACCCCCTAAAACCACTCCTTTAAGATAACTGCCAATCTCTCCTTGCCAGATCCATGAATACTTAATGACTGCTATCCAGAAAATACTAATTGATGATGGGCATATTTTCGTATGTGAGTCTGTCTTCTCTTTCCTCTTTTAGACTGTGATCACTACAAGGGCAGGAAACTATTTTCTATTTTCTTGCAACCATCATTATGTATTATTACTTAGCATTTAATGAGAAACAATAGTTCATTGTAGAAGAATATGAATCAGTTTCTCACAGCTGAAAGCAGATAATGACCACAAAAAATAGAAACATTAGTACTAGCCAAAGGGATTAAAAATAAGAAAACTAACTATATGTAAAATTTTGAATCAGAAAATAGTAAGAGAAAATAAACTCTCTAAATAAATGGGCAATCAATGACTACTGAACAATGGCTAAAACACTAAGTTCATTTTTTCTGCACTAAACCAAGAGCAGTGGACAAACAAGAAGGAATGAAGATACCGCTAAAATAGCTATTGATGAAAGGCTGTTAAGAAAACTGTCAGAACAACCGAACATTTACAAATAAGGAGTCCCCTGGTAGAGTTATGGAACATAGTGTAATGGCACAAACTAGAGGGAATAGCTAGACTTTTGAAAGTGAAATGTGAGGGCAAAGTGAAAGCAGAAAGTTGTAACATTTTTGAAACAAAATTAGTGAACTAGTCTACCAAAGAAATAGTGACTCAGTACAGCCCTATGCAAAATTACTAAATAGTCCCAAATTGTTTCCACGACCACCTCCAACTACTTTCCATGGCCATCCTTTATCCACTGTCGCATTGTCCTGACCCAACACCCTGACCTTTCGCAGCTATCCTGGCGAACGAGGTTAACAAAGGTAACTTTCTCTTCCTGTCATTTTTTGCCCAGACCTCCCTCTGTTTTCTAAGATAATAGCCAGTTATATGGTTAAACTAATCAGTGAAGGTTAATGTTGTTTACACATATGTGGTCAGTTAATTTATGACAAAGGAGATAAGAATATATAATGGGGAAAGGGGAGTTTATAAAATACGGAGTTGGGGGTATTAGCATATGTAATAGCATCACACAATTTGCTAGATAGCTACATGCAAAATCATAAATACAATATATAAACTATATGTACAATTTGTAAATACAAATACATCAAATAAAAACATATACATATACTTTATATGCAAATAGATCAAAAACAAAAGTTAACTCAAAATGGATCAAACACTTAGATATAAGATCTGAAATCATAAAACTCCTAGAAGAAAACACAGGTGATAAATTCCCTGATATTGGCTTTAGTGATGTTTTTGTGACTCTGACTTCCAAAACAAGTCCAAAAAAAACCCAAAAATAAACAAATAGGGCTACATCAAATGAAAAGGCTTCCGAAAACTGAAGGAAGCTATGAAAAAAGTGAAAAGGCAACCTATTGAATGGCAGAAGATATCCGCAAATCACATATTCAAAAGGAGTTATGGCAGAAAACAAAGAACTAAAGAAGCCTCCTGATGAAAGTTAAAGAGGAGAGTGAAAAAGTTGGCATAAAGTTCAACATTCCTGAAAACTAAGATCTTGGCATCCAGTCACATCACTTCATGGCAAATAGGTGGGAAAACAATGGAAACAGTGACAGACTTTATTTTGGGGGGCTCCAAAAATCACTGCAGATGGTGACTGCAGCCATGAAATTAAAAGACACTTGCTCCTTTTCTTCAAAAGCTATGACCAACCTAGACAGCACAAAAAGCAGAGACATTACTTTGCCAACAAAGGTCCGTCTAGTCAAAGCTTTGGTCTTTCCAGTAATCATGTATGGATGTGAGAGTTGCATTATCAAGAAAGCTGAGCACTGAAGAATTGATGCTTTTGAACTGTGGTGTTAGAGAAGACCCTTGAGAGTCCCCTGGACTGCAAGGAGATCGAACCAGTCCATCCTAAAGAAAATCAGTCCTGAATATCCATTGGAAGGACTAGTGATAAAACTGAAACTCTAATACCTTGGCCACCTAATGCAAAGAACTGATTGATTGGAAAAGACTCTGATGCTGGGAAAGATTGAAGGCAGGAAGAGAAGGGGATGACAGAGGATTAGAAGGTTTGAATGGCATCACAAACTCGATGGACATGAGTTTGAGCAGGTTCTAGGAGTTGGTAATGGACAGGGAAGCCTGGTGTATTGCAATCCATGGGGTCACAGAGAATCGGACATGAATGAACTGAATGCAAAATAAAAAAATAATTCAGTGGATCTGAATAGACATTTTTCCCTAAAGATGACATACATATAGCCAATAGGCATGAAAAGATGCTCAATAGGCCTCCTCATTAGGGAACTGGAAATCAAAACTACAATAAGGTATTACCTCACACCTGTCACTGACTATTATCAAAACAAAAACAAATAACAAATGTTGGCAAGAATGTAGAGAAAAGGGAACCTTCAGGCACTGTTGGTGGGAATGCAAATTGGTATAGCCACTATGAAAAACCGTAAGATTTTAAAATTTAAAAAATAAAAAACTAAAATTAAAAAATAAAATAAAATAAAATAAAAATAAAAAATAAAAAACAGAACTATCATATGATTGAGCAATTCCCCTTCCAGACATTTTTCCAAAGAAAATTAAAACACTGATTCAAAGAGATATATGCAACCCTATCTTCAATGCAGCATTACTTACAAAAGCCAAAATATGAAAGCAGCCGAAGTGTCCACTTACAGATGAATCGAAAAAGCTGTTGTATATATGTACAACAGATCATGGATACCTAGAGTATTATGCCACATGAAATAAGTCAGATAAATACCACATTATTTCACTTACACGTGGAATCTGAAAAACAAAACAAAAAAGCAAATCCCAGACTCAGACACAGAGAACAGATTTACGCTTTTCAAAGGGGAGGGGGACTGGTGCAGGGGAGGCAAATGGGAAAGTGGATCAAAAGATACAAACTTCCATTTCTAAAATAAATACGTCATAGGGAAGTACAGTATAGCCTGTGTAATACAGTCAACATATTACTGTTGTATGGTGACAGAAGGTAACGAGACTTATAGTGACCTTTTTGCAGTGTGTGTAGTGTTGAGTCACTGTGTTGTACACACGAAACTAACAAAATAATGTATGTGAATTATATTTTGATAAGTAAAGGTAAATTTAGTTTAATCAATATTCTGTTTAGTGACTCTACGCATCAGGCACTGTGGAGGAGGCAGAGTCATTTACAGGAGAAGCATGGTCATCTCGGCGTTATACAGCTGGGGTGTGATCATATTTAACACAGGCTCCTGAGAACGAGGTTTAAATTCTTAAGCCACACTTCAAGGTTTTTGCTATAGAGTACTGACACTTTAGCCAAATGGCTACTGCTACGTAGTCTGGCCTAATAAGGTTTGATTTTGCTTTGTTTTTGGCAGTCATATCTCAGATCTTACCTAGTGTTCTTTTCCTATTTCTTGCTTTTCACAAGCGTCCCTAAATGCTCCATAGCTTGCCGGTGTTATTCTCACTGTTGTTTTGTTTGATTGTCTGTAATTATACCATGATTCTGGGTAAAAGAGTAAAGACAGTTATGAGTTTCTTGGCTACACGTTTTAAATGACCAACAGAAGCTTTCATGACACCCACTAGCCAGAATCGGATTTTTCTAGGAAAAGGTCCAAGCTTATTCATGAACAACCAAAAGTAGTTCTGAACATGAGAGATGAACTGGATGGCAAACTGAATCCTCAAGAAGGAAGCTTTCCAGTATGAAGTTAGGCAAAGAGCTAAAATGGAAAGATAATTTTCAGAAGAAAAATGGTTTGAGTAGTAGTATATTAGGTACAAACCTCTTGTAGAACTGGCAACAGCATCATCGAGCAGTTTTAAGACTAATTTTTTGGTTGTCCTTTGAACTTGGGAAATCTCATTTGAAAGTAAAAGATGATTCTTCAGAGAAACAAAATGCATAGCTATTCTCTACTTCAAAACAGATTTTCTCTTTCAAAGGACAACTTCAACCTAAAGCAATCAAACTAAGTAAAATGTATCACTACATTTCAGTGCTATAGACAAGTCAGGAGAGAAAATACAAAAGCATGGTCCCTTTCCTCCAGTAACTTACAATACACTCAACCAACTTTTACTATGGCAAAAACAAAGCACAAACAATTCACTGTAGAACTGTATTAACTACATACTATAGAGGCAGGAAACAGATAAGCATAATTTCATTAATATATCAGATTTTTACTAAATATGTATCAATATGAAATAGATAAATGAACAAATGTTCAGTTTGAGGGGTGTGTAGGCTCTGAGGAACTGGAGTTAATGGAGGAGAGTATTCCATGTGCAAGAATGTGCCAGAGCATAGGCCACAGGCAGGAATGGGAATGGAAGATGGGCTTATAAGGGGCCCACATAACAAAAAAGTGGAAGTGTTAGTTGTTCAGCCCTGTCCAGTCTTTGTGACCCCATGGATGGTAGCCTGCCAGGCTCCTCTATCCATGGGATTCTCCAGGCAAGAATACTGGAGCAGGTAGCCATTCCCTTCTGCAGGGGATCTCCCCAACCCAAGGCTCAAACTCACGTCTCCTGCAATGGCAGATAGATTGAGCCACCAGGGAAACCCCAACATAACAGAAGCAAGCTCAAATGGTGGGAAAGGCTGGACAGTAGGAAGAGCACATGCACATTTCTTCTAATTATGTTTACTTTCAAAAAAAAAAAAAAACTCCTGAGCAAAAATTTATTTTACTATAGTGATAATTAAATTATTCTAGGATAATAGTTTAACAAGCTTAAGGATATGAGCACCCAAAATAGCACAGCAGGAAAAATAATATGACTATAATTGACTTAGTCATGTTTTACTTTAATTTTTATTAATTTGCTTTCTTTTTTTTATTTTTTATTTTTTATTTTTTTTTATCTTTTTTTTTTTTTTAATTTTAAAACCTTTAATTCTTACATGCATTCCCAAACATGAACCCCCCTCCCACCTCCCTCCCCACAACATCTCTCTGGGTCATCCCCATGCACCAGCCCCAAGCATGCTGCATCCTGCGTCAGACATAGACTGGCGATTCAATTCACATGATAGTATACGTGTTAGAATGTCATTCTCCCAAATCATCCCACCCTCTCCCTCTCCCTCTGAGTCCAAAAGTCCGTTATACACATCTGTGTCTCTTTCCCTGTCTTGCATACAGGGTCGTCATTGCCACCTTCCTAAATTCCATATATATGTGTTAGTATACTGTATTGGTGTTTTTCTTTCTGGCTTACTTCACTCTGTATAATCGGCTCCAGTTTCATCCATCTCATCAGAACTGATTCAAATGAATTCTTTTTAACGGCTGAGTAATACTCCATTGTGTATATGTACCACAGCTTTCTTATCCATTCATCTGCTGATGGACATCTAGGTTGTTTCCATGTCCTGGCTATTATAAACAGTGCTGCGATGAACATTTGGGTACATGTGTCTCTTTCAATTCTGGTTTCCTCGGTGTGTATGCCCAGCAGTGGGATTGCTGGGTCATAAGGGAGTTCTATTTGCAATTTTTGAAGGAATCTCCACACTGCTCTCCATAGTGGCTGTACTAGTTTGCATTCCCACCAACAGTGTAGGAGGGTTCCCTTTTCTCCACACCCTCTCCAGCATTTATTGCTTGCAGATTTTTGGATCGCAGCCATTCTGACTGGTGTGAAGTGGTACCTCATTGTGGTTTTGATTTGCATTTCTCTAATAATGAGTGATGTTGAGCATCTTTTCATGTGTTTGTTAGCCATCCGTATGTCTTCTTTGGAGAAATTTCTGTTTAGTTCTTTGGCCCATTTTTTGATTGGGTCGTTTATTTTTTTGGAATTGAGCTGCATAAGTTGCTTGTATATTTTTGAGATTAGTTGTTTGTCAGTTGCTTCATTTGCTATTATTTTCTCCCATTCAGAAGGCTGTCTTTTCACCTTGCTTATATTTTCCTTTGTTGTGCAGAAGCTTTTAATTTTAATTAGATCCCATTTGTTTATTTTTGCTTTTATTTCCAGAATTCTGGGAGGTGGATCATAGAGGATCCTGCTGTGATTTATGTCTGAGAGTGTTTTGCCTATGTTCTCCTCTAGGAGTTTTATAGTTTCTGATCTTACATTTAGATCTTTAATCCATTTTGAGTTTATTTTTGTGTGCGGTGTTAGGAAGTGATCTAGTTTCATTCTTTTACAAGTGGTTGACCAGTATTCCCAGCACCACTTGTTAAAGAGATTGTCTTTACTCCATTGTATATTCTTGCCTCCTTTGTCAAAGACAAGGTGTCCATATGTGTGTGGATTTCTCTCTGGGCTTTCTATTTTGTTCCATTGATCTATATGTCTGTCTTTGTGCCAGTACCATACTGTCTTGATGACTGTGGCTTTGTAGTAGAGCCTGAAGTCAGGCAGGTTGATTCCTCCAGTTCCATTCTTCTTTCTCAAGATTGCTTTGGCTATTCGAGGTTTTTTGTATTTCCATACAAATCTTGAAATTATTTGTTCTAGTTCTGTGAAAAATGTGGCTGGTAGCTTGATAGGGATTGCATTGAATTTGTAAATTGCTTTGGGTAGTATACTCATTTTCACTATATTGATTCTTCCAATCCATGAACATGGTATATTTCTCCATCTATTAGTGTCCTCTTTGATTTCTTTCATCAGTGTTTTATAATTTTCTATATATAGGTCTTTAGTTTCTTTAGGTAGATATATTCCTAAGTATTTTATTCTTTTCGTTGCAATGGTGAATGGAATTGTTTCCTTAATTTCTTTTTCTACCTTCTCATTATTAGTGTATAGGAATGCAAGGGATTTCTGTGTGTTGATTTTATATCCTGCAACTTTACTATATTCATTGATTAGCTCTAGTAATTTTCTAGTGGAGTCTTTAGGGTTTTCCATGTAGAGGAGCATGTCATCTGCAAACAGTGAGAGTTTTACTTCTTCTTTTCCAATTTGGATTCCTTTTATTTCTTTTTCTGCTCTGATTGCTGTGGCCAAAACTTCCAGAACTATGTTGAATAGTAGCGGTGAAAGTGGACACCCTTGTCTTGTTCCTGACTTTAGGGGAAATGCTTTCAATTTTTCACCATTGAGGATAATGTTTGCTGTGGGTTTGTCATAGATAGCTTTTATTATGTTGAGGTATGTTCCTTCTATTCCTGCTTTCTGGAGAGTTTTTATCATAAATGGATGTTGAATTTTGTCAAAGGCCTTCTCTGCATCTATTGAGATAATCATATGGTTTTTATTTTTCAATTTGTTGATGTGGTGAATTACATTGATTGATTTGCGGATATTGAAGAATCCTTGCATCCCTGGGATAAAGCCCACTTGGTCATGGTGTATGATCTTTTTAATGTGTTGTTGGATTCTGATTGCTAGAATTTTGTTGAGGATTTTTGCATCTATGTTCATCAGTGATATTGGCCTGTAATTTTCTTTTTTTGTGACATCTTTGTCAGGTTTTGGTATTAGGGTGATGGTGGCCTCATAGAATGAGTTTGGAAGTTTACCTTCCTCTGCAATTTTCTGGAAGAGTTTGAGGAGGATAGGTGTTAGCTCTTCTCGAAATTTTTGGTATAATTCAGCTGTGAAGCCGTCTGGACCTGGGCTTTTGTTTGCTGGAAGATTTCTGATTACAGTTTCAATTTCCGTGCTTGTGATGGGTCTGTTAAGATTTTCTATTTCTTCCTGGTTCAGTTTTGGAAAATTGTACTTTTCTAAGAATTTGTCCATTTCTTCCACGTTGTCCATTTTATTGGCATACAACTGCTGATAGTAGTCTCTTATGATCCTTTGTATTTCTGTGTTGTCTGTTGTGATCTCTCCATTTTCATTTCTAATTTTATTGATTTGATTTTTCTCTCTTTGCTTCTTGATGAGTCTGGCTAATGGTTTGTCAATTTTATTTATCCTTTCAAAGAACCAGCTTTTGGCTTTGTTGATTTTTGCTATGGTCTCTTTTGTTTCTTTTACATTTATTTCTGCCCTAATTTTTAAGATTTCTTTCCTTCTACTAACTCTGGGGTTCTCCAACTCTTCCTTTTCTAGTTGCTTTAGTTGTAGAGTTAGGTTATTTATTTGACTTTTTTCTTGTTTCTTGAGGTATGCCTGTATTGCTATGAACTTTCCTCTTAGCACTGCTTTTATAGTGTCCCACAGGTTTTGGGTTGTTGTGTTTTCATTTTCATTAGTTTCTATGCATATTTTGATTTCTTTTTTTATTTCTTCTGTGATTTGTTGGTTATTCAGAAGTGTGTTGTTCAACCTCCATATGTTGGAATTTTTAATAGTTTTTCTCCTGGAATTGAGATCTAATCTTAATGCATTGTGGTCAGAAAAGATGCTTGGAATGATTTCGATTTTTTTGAATTTATCAAGTTTAGATTTATGGCCCAGGATGTGATCTATCCTGGAGAAGGTTCCATGAGCACTTGAAAAAAAGGTGAAATTCATTGTTTTGGGGTGAAATGTCCTATAGATATCAATTAGGTCTAACTGATCTAATGTATCATTTAAAGTTTGCGTTTCTTTGTTAATTTTCTGTTTAGTTGATCTGTCCATAGGTGTGAGTGGGGTATTAAAGTCTCCCACTATTATTGTGTTATTGTTGATTTCCCCTTTCATACTTGTTAGCATTTGTCTTACATATTGTGGTGCTCCTATATTGGGTGCATATATATTTATAATTGTTATATTTTCTTCTTGGATTGTTCCTTTGATCATTATGTAGTGGCCTTCTTTGTCTCTTTTCACAGCCTTTGTTTTAAAGTCTATTTTATCGGATATGAGTATTGCCACTCCTGCTTTCTTTTGGTCTCTATTCGCGTGGTATATCTTTTTCCAGCCCTTCACTTTCAGTCTGTATGTGTCCCTTGTTTTGAGGTGGGTCTCTTGTAAGCAGCATATAGAGGGGTCTTGTTTTTGTATCCATTCAGCCAGTCTTTGTCTTTTGGTTGGGGCGTTCAACCCATTTATGTTTAAGGTAATTATTGATAAGTATGATCCTGTTACCATTTACTTTATTGTTTTGGGTTCGGGTTTATACACCCTTTTCGTGTTTCCTGTCTAGAGAATATCCTTTAGAATTTGTTGGAGAGCTGGTTTGGTGGTGCTGAATTCTCTCAGCTTTTGCTTGTCTGTAAAGCTTTTGATTTCTCCTTCGTATTTGAATGAGATCCTTGCTGGGTACAGTACTCTGGGCTGCAGGTTATTGTCTTTCATTACTTTAAGTATGTCTTGCCATTCCCTCCTGGCCTGAAGAGTTTCTATTGACAGATCAGCTGTTATCCTTATGGGAATCCCCTTGTGTGTTATTTGTTGTTTTTCCCTTGCTGCTTTTAATATTTGTTCTTTGTGTTTGATCTTTGTTAATTTGATTAATATGTGTCTTGGGGTGTTTCGCCTTGGGTTTATCCTATTTGGAACTCTCTGTGTTTCTTGGACTTGGGTGATTATTTCCTTCCCCATTTTAGGGAAGTTTTCAACTATTATCTCCTCAAGGATTTTCTCATGATCTTTCTTTCTGTCTTCTTCTTCTGGGACTCCTATAATTCGAATGTTGGAGCGTTTCATATTGTCCTGGAGGTCTCTGAGATTGTCCTCGTTTCTTTTAATTCGTTTTTCTTGTTTCCTCTCTGATTCATTTATTTCTACCATTCTATCTTCTATTTCACTAATCCTATCTTCTGCCTCCGTTATTCTACTATTTGTTGCCTCCAGAGTGTTTCTGATCTCATTTATTGTGTTATTCATTATATTTTGACTCTTTTTTATTTCTTCTAGGTCCTTGTTAAACCTTTCTTGCATTTTCTCAATCCTTGTCTCTAGGCTATTTATCTGTGTTTCCATTTTGATTTCAAGATTTTGGATCATTTTCACTATCAATATTCGGAATTCCTTCTCTGGTAGATTCCCTACTTCTTCCTCTTTTGTTTGGTTTGGTGGGCAACTCTCCTGTTCCTTTACCTGCTGAGTATTCCTCTGTCTCTTCATCTTGGTTATATTGCTGCATTTGGGGTGGCCTTTTTATATTCTGGTAATTTGTGGAGTTCTCTTTATTATGGAGCTTCCTCACTTTGGGTGGGGTTCTATCAGTGGCTTGTCAAGGTTTCTTGGTTAGGGAGGCTTGTGTTGGAGTTTTGGTGGGTGGAGCTGGGTTTCTTCTCTCTGGAGTGCAGTGGAGTGACCCATAATGGGTTATAAGACATCAAAGGTTTTGGGATAATTTTGAGCTGCCTGTATATTGAAGCTCAGGGGAGTGTTCCTGTGTTGCTGGAGAATTTGCGTGGTATGTCTTGTTTTGGAACTTGTTGGCCCTTGGGTGGAGCTTGGTTTCGGTGTAGGTATGAAGGCATTTGATGAGCTCCTATTGCTTAATGTTCCCTGAATTCAAGAGTTCTCTAATGTTTTCAGGCTTTGGGTTTAAGCTTCCTGCTTCTGGTTTTCAGTTTTATTTTTACAGTAGCCTCTAGGCTTCTCCATCTATACAGCACCGATGATAAAACATCTAGGTTAAAGATGAAAAGTTTCTCCACATTGAGGGACACTCAGAGAGGTTCACTGAGTTACAAGGAGAAGAGAAGATGGAGAGGGTAGTTAGAGGTAACTGGAATGAGATGTGGTAAGATCAAGAGAGGAGAGAGCAAGCTAGCCAGTAGTCACTTCCTTATGTGCGCTCTATAGTCTGGACCGCTCAGAGGTATTTACAGAGTTATACGGGGAAGAGGAGAGGGAGGAAGTAGACAGAGGTGACCAGGAGGATAAGAGAGAGGAATGAGTAGGAGAGAGACAAATCCTTCCAGTAACCAGTTC
Source organism: Ovis canadensis (assembly GCF_042477335.2). NCBI lineage: Eukaryota > Metazoa > Chordata > Mammalia > Artiodactyla > Bovidae > Ovis > Ovis canadensis. Next base: position 186,113,007 of record NC_091245.1, read on the forward strand.
CTTAGGTGTTCTCCATCGTCTGGAACACACAGAGATTCACAGAGTTGGATAGAGAAGAGATGGGGGAGAAAAGAGACAGAGGCCACCTGGTGGAGAAAAAGGAGAGTCCAGAGGAGGAGAGAGTGGTCAAGCCAGTAATCTCGCTCTCAGGTAAACTGGGGTAGTGAAGTTTGGGTTTTTAAATGTACAAAATTGACAACAAAAACCCTAAGAGCAAAGATTAAAAATCTGGAGTAGAGTTTGGATTTTCAAAAATACAATATTAAAGAAAAGCAGAAGGAAAAAGGGAGAAAGAAAAAAAAAGAATTATTAAAAAACAAACAAACAAAACAAAACAAAACACCAACAACCATCCAAAGAGTATATATGGTGTTTGCCTTAAAAAAAAAAAAAAGTTTTTTAAAAAATAGTAATACTAGGTTATAGAAATAAAAATTAGAGGAGAAATAGAAGACTTAACAATTAAAAAAAAGCTCGGAAAAAAAAGAAAAAAGCAAAAAGCAAAAAAAAAAAAAGAATGATTTTAAATATATTAAAAAATTAAAAATATATCTGGCTCTTCTCTGATGTTATGGGCCGTGTGGGCTCACTTCCAAGGTGGTTCCCTCTGTTTAACTTCTTCTGTTTGCTGGTTTTTTAGGTTCACTAATTCAGTCGCGCTGTGGGGAGGGGGGAAGCTGCAAACAAATAGTACTGTCGTGTGCACACAGTATCTCTGCCCCGCTTGACCTGTCCTTTCTCGTGGCGCACAAACTGCTCCGGCTCTACGATGCTCAGCCGGGAACCGTCTGGGGCCGGCCCTAGGCTGCGTGCACTTCCCCGGTCCAAGCCGCTCAGGTTCGGCGCTCAGGCAGCCCTCAGAGGCACAAATGCGGCTGGGACTGCGCTTTGTGCCCTTCCCAGGTCCGAGTAGCTCAGGAGTTTGGCGAGCGCGATCGCCGGGGCTTGTCACCTTTTCCGCCGCTACCGCTCAGCTCTCTGGGTGGACCGCTGGCGCACCCCGTGAGGCAGACTGTGACTGTCCAGCACCCCCAGAAGTCTTAGCAAAGGAGCCTGCTTCCAGTTAGGTAAGTAAAGTCTCTCCGGGTCTGCAATTGCCCCTTTGCAGTCCTTACGGCTCTGGCTGCCTGTCCCCGGCGGGGGATGGTCTGCAGCCGGCTTTATCCGTTCCGTCCTTTGTTCTGTGCTCGGTCCTGGCGGTGTCTTATGTTCGAGCCCTTCGCGTGGTAGCTATCCCACAGTCTGGTTTGCTAGCCCAAGTTAGATCGTTCTGGTTGCGCGTGGGGCGTTCCTGCCCGATTCTTACAAAGCTCTGCAGCCCGCGCCTCCCGCGCGTCCCTGCCCTGCCCCCACTTCCCAATGGCGGATGCAGGCGTCTGTGCTGCTTTTCCGCTGGGGGAGTTACTGGTGGGCTTGTAATCTCTTGGTTTTAATTATTTATCTATTTTTCCTTCCTGTTATGTTGCCCTCTGTGTTTCCAAGGCTCGCCACAGACTCGGCAGGGAGAGTGTTTCCTGGTGTTTGGAAACCTCTCTTCTTAAAATTCCCTTCCCGGGACGGGCTTCCCTTCCTGGGACGGAGCTCCCTCCCCACCTCCTTTGTCTCCTTTTTCGTCTTTTATATTTTTTCCTACCTGTTTTTGAAGACAATGGTCTGCTTTTCTGGTTGCCTGATGTCCTCTGCCAGCCTACAGAAGTTGTTTTGTGGAGTTTGCTCGGCGTTGAAATGTTCTTTTGAGGAATTTGTGAGGGAGAAAGTGATCTTCCCGTCCTATTCCTCCGCCATCTTTCCTGCTTCAACCTAATTTGCTTTCTTGATTCCAATCTTTTTCCTTCTTTTTACTCTTCTTAGTCTCATCAGCATTTTTCTCATTGGGTTATTACTCGGGTCACATCTTCAAGTTTCTCCGTGAACTCCAATTTCTTCATAACTACCCATTGTACCTTATTTGCCAAGGTTTTTTGTTTTCAGTCTTCTCTGATCTGCAGATCCTTCAATCATTAACATTCAAAATGCACAGCTTCAATATTTCAACTATGCAACATACACGCAGTATGCTGGCCTAGGAAAGAGGCAGGTGTTCCATACCTGTATTGGGTACTCTGATCTGTATGTTGGTCTCCTTGCTTCAGCCATTATAATGGAGTCCTAAAATGCTATTTGACCTACATGTGGCTGGTAACAGTCCAGAAGATATTCATGATTCTCCAAAGCTACATACTCATATACCAGTTAGGGAAAAAAAAAAAAAAAGACATCAAAAGAGATAATGCAGTCTTATCTGCATCTTTATTAACATTATCTTCATCCATGATTTACATAACAATCTACCATCCATTCAGAATCTATTTATATTTCCAATCCTTTTGGCTTTGGATATAACAAACTCTTTCAACTCACTTCTTAAAGATTAAAGAAGCTCTGTGGCGCTATGGGAAAATGTAATGGAACTTGAAATCAGAAGACCCATAATTCAATCTTCACCTTCTATTTTAAGAGCTCAGGAAAGCCATTCAAATTATCTTACTCTGAGTCCTCATCTATAAACCTACTCGAAAAAAAAATTTGAACATTCATAAATTTTGATCAACACATTTGGGTTTAAGTTTTGATATTTACTACCTAATCTGTAGTCTATCCTCATTGGCCTTCTCTAAATATTTTATAGATTTTTATCTGTTTTCCTTTCAAGATGCAATGACCAAACAGATTTGAATGCCCCAAAGAGAGCCTGACATGTACTGGGTTCTCAATTAGTATTGCTTGACAAATAGACTAAATAGCTCACATTATAAAATATCATTTAATTCAAGATTAATGTTCCTGTGTGTCTATTTCCAAACCACTTCTTTGTGAATACACAAATGTTATCTCAAAGAATGGTCTATAAAAAAGTCTATTTTTTATAAGATGAACAGATAACTCAATTTATTTTTCTATAAGTATGGCCTTTATTATTTTTTCCTAAGTGAATTACCTTTCATTGCCCACACTGAATATCATCTACCACTTTTCTGCCCACTCATGCAGGCTGGCAAGTTCTCCCTGCAGTTTATCTCCATCTGCTTGGCATTTCACTACCTGGAAGAGCTTAGTGTCATCTGCAAACTTGGATAATTCACCATGCGTTCCCTTTTCCAAATCATTTATGAAAATGTTAAATAAGACAGGTTCCAGGGCCAATCCCCAAGAAACCAAACTGTTTTTTACTTTTCCATCCAGAGGAGGTCTTATTTATTTCTAGACTATGTTTTTTCTTTCCCCTTGATAAAATAAGCTTTGTATAATCACTATGTATGGATATACATATCTGTTTCTTCTAGGTACTAAAGCAAACTTAAAGTTTGGGGCTATAAAACTACAGCATACCTCAGAAATATGGTAGGTTGGGTTCCAAACCACAGCAATCAAGCAAACAGCCCAATAAAGCAAGTCACATGAGTTTTTTGGTTTCCCAGTGCATGTAAAAGCTAGGTTTATGCTATAGTCTATGAAGTATGCAATAGCATTATGTCTAAAAAGTGATGTACACACTTTTATTAAAAAATTATTCATTGCTAAAAAAAAAAAGCTAACAATTATCTAAGGCTTCAGCAAATCATAGCATTTTTGCTGGTGGAGAATCTTGCCTCTATGTTGATGGATATTGACTGATTAAAGTGGTCCTTACTGAAGGTTGGCATGGCTGTGGCAATTTCTTTAAATAACCTAACAAAGAAGCCTACCATATCGATTGACTCTTCCATTCATGGGTATCATGAAATGCCTTTTGAGAGCATTTTAGAACTTCTTTCAAAATTGGAGTCAATCCTCTCAAAATTTGCTGTTGCATTATCAACTAAGTTTACATAATATTTAAAATTCTTCGTTGTCACTTCAACAATCTTCACAGCATCTTTACAAGGAATAGATTACATCAAGAAACCAGTTCCTTTGCTTATCCATTAAAGCTGTAACCTAAGATTGCAACAATTAAGTCACCTCCTTAGGCTCCTCCTTCCAACTCTGGTTCTCTTGCTATTTCCACCACATCTGCAGTTATTTCTCTCACTGAAGTCTTGAACCCTTCAAAATGACCCATGAGTACTGGAATCAACTTCTTCCAAATTCTTGTTAATGCTGTTATTTTTACTTTCCATGAATCACAAATGTTTTCAACGGCTTTTAGAATGGTGATTCCTTTCCAGAAGGTTTTCAATTTACTTTGCAAAGATCTACCACAATAATCAGCACAGAAGCTAGAGCCCAAGGACATATATTTCTTAAATAAGACTTGAAAGTTAAAATTACCTCTTGACCCATGGGCTGTAAAATGGATGTTGTATTAGCAAGCATGAAAAGAACATGAATCTTGTTGTACATCTCCATCAGAGCTCGCTGTTGGATGACCAGGCTAGTTGTTAATGAGCAGTAATATTTTGAAAGGAATCTTTTATCTGAGCAGCAGGTCTCAACAGTGGGCTGAAAACACTCAGCTAACAGTGGTGTACACATATGTGCTGTCATCCAGGCTTTGTTGTTCCATTTCTAGAACACAGGCAGAGTAGATTCAGCATAATTCTTAAAGGTCTTAGGATTTCTGAATGGTAAGAGAGCACTGGCTTCAACTTAAAGTCACTAGCTTTATTAATCCCTAACAAAAGAGTCAGCCTGCCCCATAAAGCCAGGCACTGACTTTTCCTCTTTAGCTATGGAAGTCTTAGATGGCATCTTCTTCTGAT